>NC_064616.1:961333615-961636645 GCF_023898315.1 Schistocerca nitens | reverse complement strand
GAGAGAACTGGTAATGTCGGCATTGTTGGGTATGGGGTAGGTGTCCATAATAGTTCATACGTTTAGTCGACGGTAGTATCTGCACATGCTCCATGACCGGTCTTTCTTGGGTGTCATATGTATGGGCGTAGACCAGCTACTGGCAGAGGGTTCAATGACACCGGAGCTTAGTAGTTCAGAAATCTGTTTTTTAAAGTCGGAGAGGCGCTCGAGGCAAAGTCGATGTGGTTTACAGGAGATTGGGGGGCCTGGCGTGTGGCGAAGCTTGTCAACCATGCCGTTGGTGACGACGGAAATGTTGCCGGCATCACAGGAGGCGGTTTGTTTACAATGTGTGGCGGGCGGGCCAGGCGAGGCGTGGTCATGGTGTTCGGAACCACTCGGCAGATCCGACGGGAGCCGAGGTGGTGAAGTGTCCCAGGAGTCAACGTGACAAGATGGCCACCGGCATGAAGCAGTGACACCATGGTTGGGTGAGCTCAGTAGAGCTCGTGAAGCGTTAGTGAGTCCACTTCCAAGGGCGCGGCCTGTGGCAGCACGGTCACAGGCAAAGCGCTAGGCGCGAGTGCACTGTTTGTGTTGTCAGTGGCGGTCGCACGGTGACGGGCCGGAGCCGAAGTTGCATAGTTTGAGGTGCTGTCCGCGAGGGGAGGGGTAGGAGCTGTCAGTTCGGGAACACATGATGCTTGTCGCACATGTGCACTCGTGTCCGGCCGAGTGTCAAATGCTGCAGTGTTAAGGGGGTGTGGTCCTGTGGAACTGTCAGTAAACTTTATGGTAGACTAGATAGCACAGTTGCGAGGGGTAGCGTGAGGTAAGCACACGAAGGCTCGATTGCTGGGACTACAAGCAGATTCGGTGCACTTACTGACCTCGCTTTGTCCTTGCTGCAGTGTCTGTAATTCCTTTGCTGCGTCGGAGAGCTGGAGCTGAGTTTCGTGGAGCCAGAGGAAGAGCTTGAAGTTTTCCTTGTGTAGGCAAGCGACGTTTTTGAGCTCGACAAGGCATTTATGCGTGATTTCTGGTAACGTCGTCGGCAGACACGAGCATGTACGGATGAGATGAGCCAGGATCGATTTTTCACGGAGGGTTTGCTCGATGGAGCACAGGGGAAGTGAGTCTTGGACGGGTGATGAAACATGGTGTTTCGCACTGGGTCCGGTGAAAGTTTGTGGTATCGCAAGAAGTCAATACCTAGTATAGGTTCTTTAATTTCACACACTAAAAAAGTCCACTGGAGTTTGCAATTTACGGAGAGTGAGACGACATGTGAAGCTGAACCTGAGCATTGTAGTTTAGTTGAATTCACGGCTTGCAGTGAAGTTTGATGAGGGCAGAGGTTCGACGACGCTAAGGACGTAGGCAGCAGTGAAACATCGGTGCCTGTGTCCACTAGGAAAAGGTATCCTGATGAAATGTCTTTACTGTAAACTCGTCCACAATTATCCGGTCATTCCCAGACAGAATGTAGCACTGGGGGGGGGGGGGGGCTGTCATGTTGTGCGTAGGAGGCGTTTGGGAAGTAGCAGGGTGGTCTGCAGTTCTGTGCTGCCCTACCAAACCGTGTGTGGAAGTAACAGTACAGGTGGTGCGGTTGCATTTCCTGTGGAACGTTCATTGCCAGTGGCGATGGCTGAGGTTCACTGGTCGCAGCAGGTTTGGTTGCAGGAGAGCTGTGTCAGAGAATAGAGATCAGCACTGACCAGGGCATGTAGCCATCTCCAGAGCTGGGAAGGTTTGTCGTTGCCTAGTTGCTCGACGTGTAGCACTTGCCGTATTGCCACCTCTGCTGAGCGTGCAAGCCAACGTAGAACTGTCTTTTTGGCTAGAGTGTACCAGGTAGATGAGTCCGGGGCGTCAATCAGGTCAGAAATCAAGTCCTCCTGGTCGTGCAGGTGGGTGATGAGGCACAGAAACCTGGCTGACTTATCAAGTTTGTAATAGTCGAACACTTCGTCCACAATTTTGAACCAGGTTGTATCTGTGTCGGGATTAAATGGCGGCAGCGTCAGTAAACATTAGAGAATGTTTGGAAGAACAGGTTGAGTTGAGTTCGTCAGGCACTGCCTGAAACAAGCTGTTGTTGCTGTAGTATTCCAGGAGAGTGTGCCTCCAGGGGATGTGGTAACGACGGCTGTTCGGGTGGCAGCGTGAAGGTGACACGTGGGCGACAGGTGAGATAAAGTTCAAAGTTGGAGAGCACGTGTTAGTCCGCGGAAAGCTCGACGTATGATCAGAGCTGGGACCACCTGTGTTGCAGGAAGGCTGCGGAGGTGCGGGCTGTCCAGAAGCACAGTGTGGGAAATGATGTCGAACATGGGGTCGGAATGTGTGAAATTTCACTGTTCATAGTCACTCCACTCAAAACGGTGTGCAGATAAGGTGAATGTCATGGCACAAAACACAGGCATAGTAGTAGAACGGAGGTGGAGGTCAGGCACAGATAACAAGTAATTGTTCCTGTTGCAGGCCAAGGTATTGAAGTAGGAAGGTAAGTGCTGATGCTGAACCGAGGCAGGTGCGGGCATGGTCAGATGCTGAGTAGGTTGACCTGTGAACGAAGCAGTTCTGGCCATGTGGCCGATATCCGCGTGGTATTGGATGGATTGTGGCATGGCAAATCGTTGTCCTGGCGGTGGTAGGTTGTCCAACGAAGCAGTTGCAGAAATCGGCATTGGTCCCGCACTGCACGGAGATCCGTAAGAGGGAACTGAACCGTTGATGAGGGAGGGCACATGTGGTGGGAACAAAGGCGTCTGATAGCCAGAGTCATGCACACTCCTAATCTCATTAATTGTTGCAGGCTCGAAAACGTCCGGCGAAATCGTTGTAATCGTCAAGTGAGATGCATCATGTTGCATTCCTGGTGGGTGTACATTGCCCGCAACATGATGCATGTTGATGACAAAATCCGGCGTTAGTCATTGGGCCGAAGTCATTGTTCGAATGTCGTGTTCATGTAAAACACGTGAAAATACCCGACGTGGAGGCTACCAACATGGTAAAATGGCGAAAATGGAAGATGGTTCAACTCAGGGTCGCCAGTGAGGAGGAAGTTCGGGTCGGTTACACCAAACACCACTCCCATTTTGCAGTAGTTCGTTATTGAGCTGATCATTAACGGGAAATGGCTTTGTTTGGCTGCTTGGAGACCATTTGCAGCCATTCAATGATGGAATTTTTTGGGACGACAATATGCCACATCACTGGCCTACAATTGTTCTCGATTGGTTTGAAAAATATTCTGGATAATTTGAATGAATGATTTGGGCACTCACATCACCCGATATGAATCCCATCAAACATTTATGGAACAAAGTCAACAGGTCATGCACCAGCAAAACTTTTGCAATTATGGATGGCTATAGAGGCAGCATGGCTCCATATTTCTGAAGGGGACTTCCAACGACTTGCTGAGTCAATACCATACCAAGTTGCTGCACTGTGCTATGCAAAAGGATGTCCAACATGATATTAGGAGGTATCCCATGACTTTTGTTACCTCAGTAGACATATATAGGTCCTGCCTAATGACTTAACGGGGAATGTGATGGAAAATAAACATTTATTTAAAAAATCATTACAGCCATATTTATTAATGTTCAAATCTAAAATTTTGCATGTGTAAAGCAAAAAAGCTGTGTTTTAATAGAAAAATATAATAAAGTATGCAGGATTAACATTTTGTCAGAAAACTTAATTTTTAATTCTTTAATTGTCTTTTTTATAAAAAAAAGCCATAACTCAAATTATAATGATGCAATTAACCTGAAAATTTTATTGTAATGTCCTGAGAAGGTTAAAAGACCACTGAACTAAAGTTATTAATTTATGGTACAAATTGTATCATTAACAGAGTTTTTAATTTTGCACATCCAAAATTAACTTTTTTTCTACATACAATCATCTAAAAATCAGAATGTAATTGCAGGATCTCATATTTTTTAGTTCCAGAGAGACAGCAAGATGTTGCAAACTGTTCCTGAAAATTTCATAGCATTAGCGAATATATTTTTTGAGAAAAGGTTTCTAATAATGTACAAAATGAAAAACAGAGGAAATGAGGTTCACAGATTTTCTTCTCATACTTCTACATGTACTAAGCTTATCTCAATTTACTGATACTCTTAATTCTCCATGTTTGTCTTCTCTCCTCTTTGAATTTGCCTGGCCTGTATTTACAAGTAAGAAACTGATTTGTTAGCTTCCTTGATCCTGCTCTCGTTGATGGTGTAAAACACTTTTGTTACAAACACACCAAGATCTATACCAATTCTCTTCAACACTTCAATTTTGCGTTTATTTCCATTACTGTAACATAAAACTGCATCATAGACACCTATTTTGAGTACTTCAAGTCCACAGAATGTCCTTTTTGAGCATCTAATCCCAATTAAATTAGTGAGGCTCTGATTTGCATTTTGTGTCTTTCTGCGAAGGAACTCCCTCAATAAATCAGGGTTTGCAAGAAACCTGAACATGGGCATAATTGCATTCATAACAGTTGCTGGTAATAAGTGTTTGTGGGAATACGTCACACTTCTGTTGTTGAACTTACACCAATTGTCTTTCAGAAACAGATTGTGCATTAGTGTTTGGTCAGTGGATAGTTTACGGAAAAAAATGGCCCACACAGCATGCCTCATTGCCTCGAAATTATGTATGTTTTTCCTGATGGCTCTTCCCTAAAATAACTGAAGAGTATCAATCTCTTACAGAGTAAGTCTGCCTTTTCCTTCTAGTGGTATTCCATCCTCAAGTACTTCACCTTTCTTCTCTTTCAGCAAGCGACAAAGCCTGCCACAAACCTCTTTTGGATGTGGCCAACACATTCCAGCTTTTCTATTGTTGTATTGTATGGATTTTTATCTGCTACACCTTTCAACTAAGAGGAGTTGCCATTACCAGGGTATTTAGATTATCTAACACCATTCTGGTCCTCAGATCTGGAGAACATCTTCATAACTGCAGCAGCACCCATGCCACCATTTGAGCCACTGTAATTTTCAGAGCATGCTGCTGCATGCTTATCTTGTCACTGTTTCTCACTGTCTTCATTGTTGGACATTTTCCTTGTTGCACACCGGTGGCAGTATTTAGACATAATTTCTACATCTAAAACTTTACCTGAGTCAATACCAATAACAGATGCAACACCATATGGAGATGTGTGACCCCTTTTCATCCAGGTCCTGTCTACAGACTCATACAGGTCAGTAACATTTTAGGAGATTCACTGTCGTGAATATCTGCCCCAGGATCTGTTTCTTTTTGGTTTACTTCCACAATTCTTCCACTGCTTTCTTCAGAGAAACTTGGGCAGTATTGCATACAGCATCAGACATTTCTTTATTTATTTTTTCAAACCTTGCACAAAATGGAGGCATGTTCAGAAAACCACACAATAAATTACCTTCTTCCCTGCCCTGTACAAGGCATCTCAGAGCATATGCTAACCTAAAATTGCTTTAAAAAAATACAGCATTTTGGAGGAGGAAAATGAAAATTTATAGCCACATGAATTACAAATTAATTTAGAATTAAAAGCTATTACCACTCTTCTTTCTTTCTTCAACAACAATCATGCATTCTGTATAGCCCTATTGTCATGCTTTTCCAAAGTGATAGAAACAATAATGAAAAACAGGCTTTTGAGCTATCTAAGTAAATTCAATCTCCTCTGCAATGACCAGCATGGTTTCAGGCATGGTAGAGGTACAGAATCTGCAATAGCACAATTTACAAAAACAGTTTTAGAAGCACTAGATGAGAACAGCTATGTAACTGGCTCTTCCTAGACCTGTCTAAGGCGTTTGATACCATTGACCACCAGAAGCTGTTGCATAAATTAGAGGCACTAGGAGTAAGAGGAGAGATTCTCAAATGGTTTCATTCTTATCTAGAAAACAGAGGACAGTTAGTAGAGATCACACATGTCCCCAGTGGATCAAAGTACATTGAGAAACATACATGTGATCCACAATATATCAATATTGGGGTCCCTCAAGGAAGTGTACTAGGCCCTGTATTATTTCTGGCATATGTAAATGATTTCCTGCAACATATCAGCCATGGAGAGAAGATATTGTTTGCGGATGACAGCAACATAGTAATCACCAGTAAGACACCAGCACAAATGTTGGAAAATTCTACTGAAATGCTGAGGGATGTTCACAAATGGTTTCAGGAAAACAAAGTAACTCTCAACGAAAAGAAAACAAATACAATATGCTTTAAAATGAACAGAAAACAGAGTCTCTTACATTTAAAACTAGATAACATATCCATAGATGATGTACCTACAACAAAATTCTTAGGGTTGCACATTGACAGCCAAATGAAGTGGAATGAACATGCTATGAAACTCTCTAAAAAGATATCCACAACATGTTACGCACTTAGAGTCCTTGTATCCGCATGCAGTAGTGAGTGTTTGAGAACTATATACTTTAGTTATGTTCATTCAGATATCAGTTATGGTATTATTTTCTGGGGAAACAGTGCTCAGAATTTACAAAGAGTATTTAAAATGCAAAACAGAGCAGTAAGTATTATAAAAATGTCCACCGATGGCTAAATAAATAAATAAATAAATAAATAAATAAATAAATAAATTTTTACAGCTAACACATGAATGTAGAAACTTTATAGCTTGGCAGAGAAGCTCTAAATCAAAAAGTCTGAATCCAGTGGAATCCATATCAACATTATTCAAGTACCTGTACAATTCTCCTGTCCTGAGATTCGATGCTGAAGCTGAGAGCTTATGTCATTCGTTTTGAGCTGCTTCCTCTTTTTTGTTGGTAAACCAATTTCCATGAAACTTCCATTTCCTAAACACAGTTTTTCCACCACCCATTATGCATAAATCTTGACTTCCACATAAAGGTTTGTGAATCCAACCTCCCACTGACTAATATTAGTTAGTATTCTCAAAACGTAAATAAACAACGTGGAAGAAAGTTTTCAGGCAAAGATATAGATGCCAGCCACAGATATAGATGTCAGCCAAAGGTATCAACAAAAAAAATGGCCTTCACACTGACAAAAATTCCACTGAAGCAAGCCGTTTCCCAAATGTCAGAAAAGGTGGGAATGGCTGCCAGTGCAGAGTTAATCAGTTCAACAATTTAAAGGTATTTCTAAAACCGCTATCATGATAAAATTACTACACACACAACACTTCCTCTGGAAGTGATTGGTCATGTGACACAGTAATGTTATGTATAGAATGAAACTTTTTCAACTTTTCCTCATCAATCTTATTCTTTAACATAACTCATTTTCAGTAGTGTTGGAATGAGGAGATAACTGTGTAGATCACGAAAATGATATTTTTGAAAAATCGATTTTTTGGATCAAAATCCATTACATCGCCCTGTAACAGTTAAACAAGCAATCTAAATTATCTTTGAAATCCTATGAAAAATGAGCTGTTACATTTTGATAACACTTCCCCCAACCCCCTCCAGAAATATTTTACAACCACAGCTTGGACAAAACTTTTGCAGGCAAGCCACAAAACAGCTAACAGAGCACAAGGACTTATGCATTCATACATATGACAGTAATTACTACACACACAACACATCCTCCAGAAGTGATTGGTCATGTGAAACAGTAATATTATGTATAGAAATGAAACTTTTTCAACTTTTCCTCATCTAATACAGGATTAGTCTTTTTCTTTAACATAACTCATTTTCAGTAGTGTTGGAATGAGGCAGATAAATCTAACATTTATCCTAACTTTCCTTTTGAGGCAGGCAAGCACAACTGACATTTCAGTCTTTCACTTCAAACATGACACACAGTGACAATACTATAGATCTCCCTGTACAAGTTTTCATAGTCAGTTATCATTTCCCCCTGTGTACTCTAATCTCAGATGATCAACCATAAGTACGTCCCCATTTGCTAAAAGCACATAAATAAGCTATCAGTATATCCCAATGCAGATCATTTGCAGCCAAATACATATTTTCTTTCCACAGACAGCATGTCAGTATAAGTGCTCTTCCTTTCTATGGCAGGGCACTTCAAGTAAAATATCAGTTCTCTCTTTCCAATATGTAGCAAATCATCAGTAGTGCATATTCCCTATAGAATGATTTCAGTAGTGATTTTATTTTACTAATCCAAGTAATCATAATATTGTGCAATTTGCATGTATAATTTTGGACAAGTCAGCCTACATTTTTACAAGTAATTTTTACTATTATATTGTTGCAATTTTAATTGTTTCATGAAAGTTTGTTCAATATTACAAGAAAATAATAGACATTACATTGTACTTTTACTTGTTCATACTGGAAAGAAACATGAGCTAAGTGATCAGTTATTAAGAAATTTATTAACATTTATCACTGTTTTTAAAAAAATCATTTACTGTGCGAAAGATTTACTCCAAAAGAATTTTTTTTAATTTACATGTGAAAACTCTTGATATTTCTGGTTTTTATTATTATTATTATTATTATTATTTATTTCAGCTGATTGGTTATTATACATCCATATCCCAACATACAGGAGACTCTTTTGGTATCAAGATGTTCTGGACTGAAACATATGTAGGTCAGACTGCTGTCTTGTTTTGTAGCTATGAATGTGTTCATTTAATATTAGTGGGCTGTCAGTGTTAATAGATAGGTTGTAACAGATGATATAATACTGTGAATGTAAATAGATGGCAGTGTCAATTAGAAAGTTTCTTGAAATGTTGCCTACATGACTTATTATATCTCAGGTTGCATATTATACATATCGCCTTTTTTGAATTTTAAAGATATCTCTGCTGCGGGGTGAGTTCCCACCAGAACATGATCCCATACTGTAGTATGGAGTGAAAGTAAGAATAATATACCTGTGTGAGGACTAATTTGGTGACTGATTTGGTGAATAATCTTAGAATATAACACACAGTTGATAGCTTATTTGAGATGTAATTGACATGTGTGTTCCACTTAAGATTTTCTTCAAGCCATATGCCAAGAAGTGTAATGGAGCTCGCACTGTTGAGCTCTTCCTTGTTCAGGAGCGAGTTGGAGATTTCTCATTTCTGACATGAAAGGCTGAAACTTATGTAGGTTTGTAGCGACCTGTAGCCCAGCATTTTGAGGGATGTGCGCAATGCTGCACCAAACGATGCTTGTTTCCAAATGCCAGTGGCAATTGAACATAGGCGCTTCATCTGATTGCCTTTCTCCTGCCAGCCAATGGGCATTTTGTGTGAGAGGTCGCAGGGCCTGAAGGTAACGCACACGGATAGTTGAAGACAAAATTGATCCACCACCTATCTGCATCACAAGAAGAGCGCATCCATCAGTTATTAACTCAAGAAGAAATTGTAGACCAAAGTCTGTCACAGTATCTTAGAAGTAAAATTGACTCTGGTACATTACCTGATCAACTGCTACGTACAAGCTAGAGCAGTCGCTTACCCCCATCTATCAAGTTGATTATCGCGACACTGTTGGAAACACACACACACACACACACACACACACACACACACACACACAATCAACATGTAGGTGGGAGATGCTGTCATAGTTGGTGTGGGCCTCTGGGTCGTTTCTGTTGTTCTGTTGCTTGGGTTGGCGCTGGAACAGGCAGTGGGTGAGGCAGCAGTTGTCTGTTTGCTGGGGGTAGCTCGTGGAAAATATATGCCGGTTTGACTCTGTCAAAAGTGACAGTGGTACATGTTCCATTCAGGAGACTGTCCAGTGCCAGGCCTGAATGGCTGTGGGGTGCATATCTACTGGATGAGCTCTCTGACACACCTAACAAGCATAGAAGGAACCTCTTCTCATCTTGATGCTGCTTCTATGAAATCACAAGGTAGTCTCAGCACTTCCCCATATACTAGATCAGCTGAGGAACCGCCCAGCTTGGGTCTGTATGCGTTTTTGGTGTCTGAGTAGGACGATTGGTAAAGCCTCAGTCCACCCAGTCGCATGGCACATCAGGGCTGCTTTTAGGGTGCATTACCATTGTTTCACCATTCCATTGCTTGCCAGGTAGTAGCTGGCTGTCCAGAGATGGTTCATGCTGCAAAGTACTGACAGTTTTGTGAACAATTCTGACTTGAGTTGTCTGCCTCTGTCGGTTGTAACATGGAGTGGGCAGCCAAACCGCGATATCCAGTGTGACAAATTGGTACTGCTTCCAGCCAACGAGTGAATCTGTCGATGATGCTGAGCAGGTAGCATTCAGCGTTTGAAGGTGGCTGTGGTCCGATGATGTCAATGTGAACATGTGTGAATCACACTGTGACATCCTGGAAATAACCTAGTGGTGCATGTACGTGTCTGCTGACTTTACTGCATTGGCACTGGAGACAACACTTCGTCCACTCTCTACAATCCTTCTTTGTTCCTCATCACACGGAGAGATCTAGAACCAGACAGAGCATAGATCATGTACCTAGGTTGCTCAGACTGTGTAGGGATTCGTACGCTTGCTATCGGAAGTTAACAGGCAGGTATGGACACACCGCAATAGAGTTGCATGCCAGCGCCTGGAATGTATACAGATTGTAGTCGTAATGGAGCCTGTGGTCTTGCAGCTCTTGGTCTGGCCTCTGTGCTTCTGTGAGTGCCATCCAGTCCAGTGTAGAGACACTGCCGACGCAAGAGAGACCATGCACCATGATGTTGTCGATCCCAGAAATGTGTGTTGCCTTGGCAAGCAGTTCAGATTATTTTGCTGGAAGGCGAATGTCGGTGGCTTGTTGTCTGTAAATATTGTGGGGCCTTGACATGAGGATAAAAGTATTTGGACAGCCTCATACATTGCCAGCAGTTTGTGGTCGTACACACTCCATTTCTTTTGCGAGGTGGTCAGCTTTTTTGAGAAGAAAGTTAGCAGCTGCCAGGCCTCATGAATGTGTTTGTTGAAGCACACCGCCTATTGCTGTCTGTCTTTCATCTACAACCACAGCCAACAGTGAATTCGGCTCAGGATGTGCATCCACTACCACTTGCTTTGTTTTTCCAAAAGTCTCGACCAAGTCATCCATCAAGGTAATTGCATATTGCCTTTAGCCTTCAGGTCCACCAGCGTGGTTGTCAGTGGCTCTCTAACTTCAGCTGCATGCGGCAGATGCCGCCAATTGCTAGGTAGCATTTTAACTCCTTACGTGTGTCTGGCCGGGGCAGCTGGCGGATAGCATCTATTTTATCCAGCAATGGTAGCAAGCCTGAATGAGTAATGTGGTGGCCTAGGAAATCAACTTGTGACTGTCCAAAGATACACATTGCCACATTCAACACAATTCTGTACTCACTTAGTCAATGAAAAATCTCAACAAGATGCAAGTGATGTTCTTCTGGTGAGGCTGAGAAGAGCAAAATGTTGCTTAGGTAAGCGAAACAGAATGACAGCCTCCCAACACTGAATCGACGAACTTTTGCCATGTTTGAGGTGCATTTTGGAGACTCAGAGTCTCAATTTTGCTTTCAAATAAGCCAAACAGCGTAATAATTGCAGTATTCGGTATATCTTCATCTGCCACCAGATCTGTGCCTAGGCCTTGGCGCAATCTAGTACACTATCCATGCAAGTGGCACTCATTGCGTTGTTGAAGTTGAGCAGAGGTATGGAGGACTCTTGCGCCAGTCGTTGTGGTCGGCAGGAGTTCGGCACCCCTCAGTTGTCTTAATATAGTGCACAGTGTTGTGCCTGACATCCTCCGGTAAGCCTGGTAGATTTGTTAATACTGGAAAGTCCTTCAATAGTGCGGTGTACTCATCATCAGGGTCAGTAATCACCTGGGCAGATGTCACCATTCTTGCCACAAAATCCAGCACTATCATTTGCAGACGTAGAGGCAAATTACTTAGGCGTTCCTGCAGATGCATCTAAATTTGCATTGGTGGTGAGCCATTTGGAGCAGCAATATGCAGCAGATGTGCAAGATATCATCATCACACCACCTGAAGGGAATGCATATGAGCAGCTGAAGATAGAACTGATCTGCCGTGTATCTGCATCACAAGAAGAGCACATCTGTCAGGTGGTAATGAAGAAGATATTGGAGAATGAAGACCGTCACAATATCTGTGATATCTTAGAAGTAAAATTGACACTGTTATCATACCCAGTCATCTGCTGCATACCATCTTGAGCAGTCGCTTATCTCCATCTAACAAGGTGATTATTGTGACACAGTTGGAGATGATGTTAGTCGCCATGTTAGAATTGATGAACAAGGTGTTGGATGCCGTCTCACCAGTGCCTATAATGCTATCAGCCAGGCAGTGCACAAGTACAGCCACCACAGTAGCACAAGCTGAGTACAATGCATTAACAGCAAAGGTTGATCAACTGATGCAACAGATTAGCTGGCTGGTAGCATGTTCAGCACCCGTGGAGATAACAGCTGCCCAAAATACACGAGACACTCCCATAGCAGGGCTGTGTCCCACTCGCCTGTACAATCACCTGATGTACAGTAGGTCATGTGCTGGTACTACTGGGATTTTGGGGAACGTGCACAACGTTGCACCAAACTGTGTGTGTTCCGAAATGCTAGCGGCAATTGAACGTAGGCGCTTTGTCTGATTTCTGTTCTCCCAATAGCTGACTGCACATCTAGTGGTCATTTTGTACATTTTTACTAAAAGCATGACAGTAGTACGCAAGACCTGATTCATTTACACTATTGCTAAAGATTGTTTTTTGCACAATTGTAATGAGATTGTTCTCACTGAGCTATTCACTCAGTAATGACATAAGTGGTTTAATGTTTTGACCTTGGTTAGCTTTGTCTGCACTTGTTACCAGAATACTTGTGTCATCTGCAAATAGTGTAGCATGTCCTGAAGTATGCTTTGTGTTAATGTTCTTCAATATATAACAGAAACAGTATGGGTCCCAGGATTGAGCCTGGTGGAACACCATATTTAACTGGCATTTTCTCAGAGGAGTGCACCAGTGTGTGATACTCCTTGGACATCATGGTGCATTGCACAAGCTCCACTGGATCCATGGATGCCCAAGTGAATGTTCACCAGAGCATAGTGGAGCTGCCATCAGTTTGTCTCTGTCACTCAGTACAGATGTGAAGGAGCTGTTCCCCTGGAGCAGGATGGATTTGAGACCTCCCACTGACATGATGAAGAAGATATCAGGATTCATCAGACCATGCAATGCAGAAACTATGTAACGTTGAGTGCCCCCCCCCCCCCTCCCCCTGCTCAGGTAATCTAGACGAAGCATCAGCTATAGCATTCTCCCTTCCTTTAATGTACTCTGTTGAGTAATCAGATTGTTGTAAATAAACTTCCCACCTGCTGATGCTCCCTTGAATACAATTTACATTCCTGAATATAACTTAGAATTTTATTATCTGAATAAGGTAATTCTTCTCATGTTTCTATATATTTCTGGTTTCAAATTCACTTGAATCATGTTCTGCATCACCCTGTCTAATTTTTCCTGAAAAAAAGCAAACACCCAAGCCTGAATCGTTATCATCAGTTACTAAACAGAATGGCAAAGAAAAATGTGGTCTGTGTAGAATCTCACTCTTACTAAGTATCTCTTTTATTTCATGAAGTGCAATCTAATACTCTCAATCCATTCCAATTTGACACTTCTCACTCCATTGCCATACAGAATTCTTTTTCAATGGATTTTTTAAGCAAGGTGCATTTAAAGCATGAGTCTTGATATACTTTCTGTAGGAACCTACAAGACTCAAGAATGATTATAGTTCCCTCTTGGACAAAGCCTTTGGAAATTTTGCAGTGTTTTGGATTTTTTCCATTATCAGACGAAATTTCCTCCTCTGTTATTCTGTGGCCAAGAACACAGCAGATTTGCATTTCTCTAACTTGAAAGACTTACCTCCCTGTCTCAGTTTCTCCCCAATTTCCCTTAAGGCATTCATATGCTCTTCCCAGGTCTTAGTGGATTATAAAACGTCATCTACATAAATAGACAATCTTGTTAAAATTTTCTGCCCCAAAATGAATTCCAGTTCAGTTACAGAAACATCCAACCCAAATAGAACCAAACAATACTGAAAACACTTACCATCATATAAAAATGCAGAATAATTTCTACAGACATATTCTAATTCATTTTGATAAAAACCAGAAGTTAAGTAAAGACTAGTCATGTATTTTACATTTTCAAATATTCAGTAACTCATCTGTGTTTCTGGGTGATCAGCCTCTCTTTCTCAAAGTACTTGTTCAGATGTCTAGAGTCCAGAACTAACCTAATTTCACCATGTCATTTAGAACCTATAACCAACAGGTTATTATATCGATTACAGCTTCTTTAAACACTTTCCACTACCCTCCACTTTTGCATTTCCTGTAACTCCTTTTTCAACTGCTTTTCTCTTACAGGCAGGTACACCATACAGCTTAATGAAAAGTGGTCATGAGGTTATAGCTTTAGTATACATTGATAATCCTTCACTGCATTTGGTTTCTCCCCAAAAATAACATTACAACCCCATAAAATTTTTTCTAGTGCCACTTCATCCTAGTACTCAAAAATTCAGCTTCCCCTATCATTTTTACTACAAGTTCACTGGAAAAATTGTTAGTTGTTTCCCCATTACAAAATCCTTTACCCTCTTCATAGTATCCTCTATCATTAAATTCCTCTACTCCGCCCCCTCTCCCCCCTCCCCCAACATGATTGCAGTTAATCTTACTTATCATAACCATGTCTGTCTCCCAGAAATTCCCCTCTTAGGATCAGTAAATAACAATTTCATCTCATTTCAATTAAAACAACTTTAGCCTTTACAATCCAGTTCATTCCATGGATTAAACTTTCATTCAAATCCTCAGTCATCACTAAAAATCCCTGCACAAAAGAAAGATACCATTTGTCTTCAAAAACAATAGAACTTGTTTGGAACCTAAATTTTACTTTTTCAGTGGCATCTTCAGTCTTGACTTCAGTTACAGGAAACCCATAGTCAAGTATTTCAATGAAAGCCATCTAAATGTAAGAGCTTGAAAGACTGCAATAATGGAATTTAACACAAAGAAACAAACAGAATTTGACACAAAACTATCCATAAGAAATGACATTGTAAAAAAGGAAAAATAGATACAATTCTTGGGAATCACAATACAGGACAACCTCAAATGGGACATGCACACAGATTCCTTATTCTGTAAGCTGTCAAAGAATGTATTTGCCATAAACATGATTACCAAACATTGTACAGAAATGTGTGTACTAAAGACTGCTTATCACAAACTATTCTCATCAAATTTAAACTATGCTGTAGAAATATAGGGTGCAACAAGTCAAGTCAACCTAAGCACATTATTAACACTACAGAAACAAGTTATCAGAATTATTTGTGATGTCAAATCTGGCCGAAGTGGCCGTGCGGTTAAAGGCGCTGCAGTCTGGAACCGCAAGACCGCTACGGTCGCAGGTTTGAATCCTGCCTCGGGCATGGATGTTTGTGATGTCCTTAGGTTAGTTAGGTTTAACTAGTTCTAAGTTCTAGGGGACTAATGACCTCAGCAGTTGAGTCCCACAGTGCTCAGAGCCATTTGAACCATTTTTTTTTTATGTCAAATCTAGAGAATCATGTCAGAACCTGTTCCCAAAATTAGGTGTGCTTACCATGTAGGTGTAGGAGGTGCGACAATAAAGTAATGAGACTGATTTTCTTTGCAAGCTGTGGCAACCCTGCTGGCTTGTGTAGGCACAATATCTTTGACCTTGGTCTATAAGCTGCTTCTAGTCCAAGCAGCACATCGATGCAACTGCTCAGTTGTGAGTTGTGCTGTGATACGTTAACATGTGTTTGTGTCTCTCAGCATGGAAATGGAACCGCATAATATTGTGCAATGGTATGCCATTTCTTTTCGCATTAAACTGGGTGAAAATGCGACAACAAATCACGGTAAGTTTCAGAAGGATTTTGGAGAGGAGGTTATATCAAGAGCTCAAGTTTTTTGTTGGCATAAAATGTTTAGTGAAGGCAGAACGAATGTTGAAGATGGAGACCACAGTGGACAACCATCAACCTCACAGACAGATGTCAACTTGGGCGTGAACTCGTATGATCTGATCAAACATTTTCCCTGAAAATTATTGTAGAAGAACTGAACATCAATTAAAAAACGGTTCATCTCATCATAACTGAAGATCTTGGTATGAGAAAGATTTGTGCAAAAATGGTCCCCAAAAATCTCACACCACAACAGCGAGAAACACAGAAAAATGTGGCAGCCAATCTGTTAGAGCAAACAGAAATCTATCCAGAGTTGTTGAGCCATGTTATCACTGGTGATGAAAGTTGGTTTTTTCAGTACGATCCAGAGACAAAATGCTAAAGTTCGCAATGGTGCTCAAAGGGATCACCCAGACCAAAAAAGCTCGCACGTCAAAGCCAAAAGTTAATTTGCGTGCTTGTGTGCTTCTTTGATTTGTTGCAAGGGAACTGTTCATAAAGAGGGGGTGCCTCCTGGGTAACAGTTAACCAATATTACTACAAAGAAATTTTAGAAAGACTTCGTAAAAGAGTTCTTTGTGTCCATGCCAACAGTGCTAATAATAGGATTCTGCATCACAATAATGCGCCATCCTATACTGCTCTCCCAGTACAGCAATTTTTAACCTCAAAACAAATTTCAGTACCACCACAGCCACCTTATTCACCAGATATTGCTATGTTAGACTTTTTTCTATTTCCAAGAGTCAAAATGGCAGTCAAGGGACACCATTTTCAAACAACATAAGATGTCCAAAAAACTGTGACGATTGTGTTGGAGGATATTACAGAAGATGAGTTCCTGAAATGTTACCATCAATGGAAGAAGCGCTGGAAAAAGTGTGTTCAATCAGAAGGGAACTACTCTGAATGAGACAACACTAAACTTGACTAGAATGGTAAGCAACATTTTTCTTCCACATCAGTCTCATTACTTTATTGTTGCACCTCATATACATATTGAAAGTTATATTGCCTGTGAAAACAATAAACCCAAATTTCAACTGTGACCTGCACCAGCACAATACAAGACAAAAATTTAGATACCATGTAAATAGCCACAGAACAGCTTTATACAGAAAAAAATGCATTTCATGCCAATGTCCTACCAAACATTTTCACAGGTCTTTCTATTAACAAATTAAAAGACCAAATAAAAAGAATTCTAATTGAAAACCCTTTTCATTCCCTAAATGAGTACTTTATCTTTATGAAAAGTGCTTTGTAAGTGTGTCAAGCATATAGTTTTAAGTATCTCTCAACTGAGCTAATGTTCATAACAGCAATGTTTGTAACATTGTTATTTGTACATTTCCTAATGGAAAATGCATTAAAATGTAAAATTTACTAACATTGGCAGTTATCAACCACCAGAATCGAGTGTCAATGCAACATGCTATCTTTGAACTACCAAAATCTTTGACATTTCAAATGTGTGCCGCTATTGCAATTTGTTCTTCAGTCTTATTCTGGCACTTGGCATGTGATTGTGTGTTGTGTACAGTGTTCTCAATAAATATAGAGTTTATATACAAAGTGGTGGTCAGGTTTTTAATATGACAATTGTATGACTAGTTCCCCATAATTTAAATGGAAATTTTCTGGCACCACACAATAGGTACAACAATGCGTTCACTTGGGAGCATGTGCCTCAACTAGTTTTTGCACAGTGACACACACTGCAGACAGTTAGGATTATGATTTTTTATGTATGCAAAAAACTGTAACATATAGTACTGGATTATTAGATGATAGCTCTTCGAGCCTTGAAATTATTTACTTCCTCATCCTCTTTGTGGACAATGTTATGGCGCCCAGTTACAGATACTGGTGAGAGAGACAGATAGAGCAGGTGAAATAAGGCACTAGTAAAGGAAGTTGACTTTGTACTGTAAGTATTAATGTATTTCACATTATTAGTGACCTAACCAGAAATCCACATCCTCTCTCTATCACAGACTGGAAAACGGTAAAATACAAACAGTGTCTATCTCATGCATCTAACCAGCTTGTCAGCTTGACGAAGATAGAAATTTGGAGGACAACTCCCACTCCCATCCCCAACCCCACTTCCACATCACCACTTGCTACCAGTGTTCCTAACAAACCATGCTTTCTTTCTGGCTCCTATACTGTGTGTGACACTAGTGCATCGTGTCTTCCACCGAGCTTGGAGGTTGCACGTGATGTTGCGTGTGAATGAATCCCTTCACGTCCCCCCCCCCCCCCCCACAGTGATTCCACTGACCGGCTGACAGCATCTGACGACACCTGTGTTGCCATCTTCCACGTCAAAATTTCATCCTTTCCCATCAAGGACCTGTCTTTGCAGCTATGTGATGACACACCGTTCGTCCTGCGCACACATCTACGCAACTGGATGATTCGATTGGCCACGCCATGCTCCTCCGTGTGTTTGTGATCCCTCCAGATGCAGAGAAGACATCAATCACCACCTCAATTGAGGACAACAGCCATCTCTCTATTCGTGTACCACTCATGGTGCACCACAACCCCACATCACTGGGCCGCCTGATCCCAGTTTCCTGGTATGGCTGCCCGCTCCACCCATGGATGTGGCAATGCATTTTCATCATTAATGCAATGTACACCCATGGGCCCTCTTTCCCCACAACCACAAACCAAGCACAACGCCCACCTCCATTACCACGTCTCCCCGTGCTCTGTACCATGGTGGGGGGATGGCTCTGTGGCGCTCATCAACCACTAGAATCGAGTGTCGATGTAACATGCTATCTTTGAACTACCAAAATCTATGACATTTCAAATGTGTGCCCCCATAGCGGTTTTTCCTTTAGTCTTATTCTGGTGCTTAGCATGTGATGGTGTGTTGTGTACAGTGTTATTATTAAATATAAATTTTATATACCAAGCGATGTTCAGGTTTTTAATATGATGATTGTATGGCCCGTACCCCATATACACAAACAAATCTTTAGTTTTTAACTCATAAACTGACATATTCACAAGAATAATCTGTATCATGTCCCAAAATTACATTATTTCTAAGTATTGTACTTGTTTATTTGATGTTGAATAATAATAACTATTATTATCACTATTATTATTATTAAACTTATTTGAGCTCTGTGTTTACATATGTTTTAGACACTTTCAAATCCAGTTCTAGTCCCCCAGTTATCTCTGCAGTTTTCTGTACCTAAACTTCGAGATCATCTAAATCTTCTCTGACACATTCTAGTGCTTGACCCTGCTTCTTTATAATTTTATCCAAACAATCTATTTTTTGGTCTAATTTTTCCCGCTGTTTTTCAAGTTTCAAGTTTCTGACTTTGTTTATCCAATGAGTTTCGAAATCATATTAAAAAGGTTGCTATTAAAACCCCATATATTCTCATGACTGAAAATATGAATTGGTGAACAGATAGCTTCTTTTTCCCCCATGGACCACAATATTTCCACTTGCAGCATCCAGAGAACACTCCCTGTTATGTACAGTCTGATTAGTAGATATAGGCAGCTGAATACAGCAGATAATATGGACCTGGTGACCTCAGCTATGGGCAGCTGGATATGGTGGAAAATATACACTTGGTGCCCTCGGCTGCTAAATTCAGAGGTCAGTAAGTCAATAAATCTTTGTTGTTGCAATATTCCACTTTTAGCATCCAGAGAACATACTTCCTTTATTTCAGTAACAAAACATGACTGTCCAAGGGTGAGATATCTGTAACAAAATAGAGCAGAAAATATGAGGTGTGGGTTCTCTGTCTGAAAACGATTAATTATCACAGCTATAGACTATACATGGTATTCAGTTTACTATAGTATGATAAATATAAAAGAAAAGGGGGAAGATGCCCTGTTCAGAGCTAACAAATCAATATTTAAAACTGAAATTTGGCAACAACTTGAATAAACATTTCACTTGCTTGACTGACAGTGCTAACAACATGACTACTTTAGGCAATTGATAATGACTGGATTGGATATACAAATTTGAATAACAATATAGGAAATGTCTGTATATCAGAAGACATAATTTTTTTTAATTTTCCATGAAAGTGAGTTATTGAAAAATATGTGGGGTTGGTGGGCTGGATAGTCTGGATGTGGGTTTCAGGAGCTTTTCCACACACCACTAGGTGAAAACCAGGTTTCAGCAGTGTGGGGTCGGTGTGATGGCCAGCCTCGATGTGAGTTTTAGGCAGTTTTCCACACCCCACTAGCAAAATATTGGGCCTGTTCCAATGTTTTGCCTCAGATGGGACCTATGCAAACACTGACAACACTTTCTCACACTTGCAGACAAAATTTGCTCTCTATGTACACAGAATGTGTACACTGCTTCTGCCGTGGGGGATGAATAGGAGTCTAATGACCTTTGCTATTTGGTCTCTTAAAACACACAAACCACATTTGGTTCATATTTCTTATTTAACTCCTACAACCCATTACTACAGTTTTCATGAAGAATAAAATTAATATCTTTTGAACGATAATGTAAAAGCAAAATGTAGCTATATGTGCTTTCCTATTATCTTTCAAGGATATTCTTTCACCATCTGTAAGGCCCTTTGGTGTCTTTTCAGCCCATTTGCGACTGCTCTCCAGCATGGTTTCCTTTCCATTGTTGTTGTTGTGGTCTTCAGACCTGAGACTGGTTTGATGCAGCTCTCCATGCTAATATATCCCGTGCAAGCTCCTTCATCTTCCAGTACCTACTGCAACCTACATCCTTCTGAATCTGCTTAGTGTATTCATCTCTTGGTCTCCCTCTACGATTTTTACCCTCCACGCTGCCCTCCAATGCTTAATTTGTGATCCCTTGATGCCTCAGGACATGTCCTACCAACCGATCCCTTCTTCTGGTCAAACTGTGCCACAAACTAATCTTCTCCCCAATCCTATTCAATACCTCCTCATCAGTTACGTGATCTACCCACCTAATCTTCAACATTCTTCTGTAGCACCACATTTCGAAAGCTTCTATTCTCTTCTTGTCCAAACTATTTATTGTCCATGTTTCACTTCCGTACATGGCTACACTCCATACAAATACTTTCATAAACGACTTCCAGACACTTAAATCTATACTCGATGTTAACAAGTTTCTCTTCTTCAGAAACGCTTTCCTTGCCATTGCCAGTCTACATTTTATATCCTCTCTACTTCGACCATCATCAGTTATTTTGCTCCCCAAATAGCATAACTCCTTTACTACTTTAAGTGTCTCATTTCCTAATCTAATTCCCTCAGTATCACCCGACTTAATTCAATTACATTCCATTATCCTCGTTTTGCTTTTGTTGACGTTCATCCTATATCCTCCTTTCAAGACACTGTCCATTCTGTTCAACTGCTCTTCCAAGTCCTTTGCTGTCTCTGACAGAATTACAATGTCATCGGCGAACCTCAAAGTTTTTATTTCTTCTCCCTGGATTTTAATACCTACTCCGAATTTTTCTTTGTTTCATTCACTGCTTGCTCAACATACAGATTGAATAACATCATGGAGAGGCTACAACCCTGTCTCACTCCCTTCCCAACAACTGCTTCCCTTTCATAACCCCTGACCCTTATAACTGCCATCTGGTTTCTGTACAAACTGTAAATAGCCTTTCGCTCCCTGTATTTTACCCCTGCCACCTTTAGAATTTGAAAGAGAGTATTCCAGTCAACATTGTCAAAAGCTTTCTCTAAGTCTACAAATGCTACAAATGTAGGTTTGCCTTTCCTTAATCTTTCTTCTAAGATAAGTCGTAAGGTCAGTATTGCCACTATAATACGTTCACTATGCTGTTTGTAGTAGCTTACCCGCACTCCTATTTTTTTATTCATTATTAAACCTACTCCTGCATTACCCCTATTTGATTTTCTATTTATAACCCTTCCTTTCCATACTAGAAACATATGTACAGTTACTATCTCGATCTCAGCTACAGTCTCACTAAAACGTGCTCATGAGAAACAGTCGCAGAATAATCGGGAACATATATTATCTTTTTTTACCGGAAGCTATCTTACAGTGCGGGACGCAGGGTACTCAGTAGACCACTTCCTCCCTTTCCTGTTTCAGCTGCTAACAGTTTACAGAAAGAAAGCCTGTTGATAGTTTGTATGTGAGCTCTAATCTCTATAAATTTTGAATAACGATCTTGTGTGAGAAATGTGTAGACTAGGGGGAAGCAATATGCTGGTTGACTCTTCTAGGAAAGTAACAATCAACACATTGCTGTGTACAATGCCTCTCTTTTAGTGTCTATCAGAGGGTTTAAATTATACAGATTTAATAATGGGTAATAAAGGCCATTTTTCTAGCTACTGTTGTAGGTATGGACCTAACCGTTCATCTTAAATTGCGATGGATTCATTACAACAAATTTCATTAGCGAGTATAGGCCTACTGTATGTACTGTGACTGCACAGTTAAAATGCCTAGTTCCTTGACGTACATGGTTGGACATCACATATTATTTTACTGCTCGCTTTTGAGCAATCAGTACTTTCTTTCTCAGTGTCAGGTCACCGGAGAAAATTATTCCATAAGACATGATTGAGTGGAAGACATGCAGACAGGGGGACCCTGATCTAAAGTAGGACAAATGCTGAGAAGAAAAAATATTATACAGATATCAAATTTAAATTATAATGGGGATTAAATATTATTACAACATAAAATTTTCATGTATTTCGAAATACTGTTACCATGCATTCTTGCAATATTTTGTGGGGGAGGGAGGGAGGTGTCCCATAATTTTTGCTGCTCCATGACCCCAACGAATCTTAATCCGTCACTGGCCAGAACTCAAGCAATACGGTGCTTTGGTGTTGACGAGTATGAGTTTGCCAAATTTGTTATGAGAAATCAGTATAAGCAATGGCAGTATTCAAAATAATTGATCTCTGTACTCGATACTTTACCAGATTTCATCCCATAACTTAATGACACGGATAGTAGGAATACTTATGTGGCTGGTATTACTGAGAATGCATCTACTCTGTTGAAAATAGTAGTTCCAAACATAGTAACTGTAACAGAATTAATGCAGTTTCCACATCACCCAATAGGTAGGCCTACGCAGCCCAGTGCATTACCGTACTGTTTTCAATAACTGGTGAATTTGCCAGTAGCCATTTAATCACACTGCTTGCAGACAGATGGAGAAACACATTTTTCACTCAGAAAGAGGAGCAGCGTGGCACACCTTCCAAATGAACTGAAAGTTTTCTGCATCATTGAGACTGCATAATCCATCACAGAATTTGTCAGGCAGCAGTCGCCTGCATTTTCCGCAGTACACGCCTTGGTGAATATTTGCTTCTAAACCACAATAAATACATCTACTGTGTACATTTAGAGATATCTCTAACAGCTTTGGTTGCCAACACTATCTCGTATCAGATGGATAGGCTATACCCCTTCGGTATGTGACTTTCCTACAGCAATGTTATTCAAATGAGTTATGACAAACAATCCACAGCTCCAAGCTTCTTTTTGGCTTGAATGTTCCACCTCAACCACCTTCAAGTTCCTGCAGGTCATTTTATCGAATATAGACAAGTAATTTCACACCTACAAAAGTTTGTGAACATTGACGGGCAATCTTCACCTTTCCCATTTTGCTGTAGCAATGAAACAGCAAACAGGCACCAGTGATTTCCATTTACATGTACTGGAATGAAAATCCCTTCAAAATCATTGAGATTCTTCTGATACGTAAGATTATTTCCACAATTTTTACGTGTCCGGATGCTGCCGGCTGTCTGAGAGCCAATGTAGAAATCTTTCTCATGACCATGAAAAATAGTTTCTGCGCAATAATCTACAATAACGTTTGTCAGACAATTGTTACCAAAAAGAGATTTATAATTCTCACTTAGCAAGAACTGTTCTTTTTGTGGTTTAACCATGTCACGGAAAATAGCAACAATAAAATCCGGTTTACATCTTTTTTCATAGTGGGCTAGATACTTGAGCAAGCCATCGTTTAAACATAGGCCCTACTGTTACACAGTTTGGAAGATTATTGCTTTCCGTGCATTCAATTTCTTTGTAACCATTCACAGAACACTGAACAGCTGTGACGTCGAAATTAAATCAGAAATAAGAAAACGTTGTCTTCTTTTTTTGCCAGAATTCCTCTGCAGTTGGCCCAACATTATTTTCAAATTGCTTCTGTCTTCCCTTTCCTTTTGACTCTACTGCAACTTCTTCCAGTGAATGTGAATTACTGATTTTAAAGTCCCAGAAAACAGATCGTACTTGGGTGTCCATGATCTCTAAGAATTGCCCATTAAAAAGTGGTCTCATTTGCATCTGTCCGAACCTGTTCTCCACTGCTGCACCTCTTGATGTCTTCTCCACTGGGCAGGAGATCTGTGACAGTTCCAAACCGCAAAGGCACAAATGGCACATATCTCCTTAAAGTATGCGTAACAAAATCTTCCTGATGGAAAGTATTCTGGGCGGTATCATTTCCAAGAAATATTTCGTCTCTTTTTGTTCTACCTTGGTTTTGAAAAATCAGTAATATCTACTCTGTTCGTACAATGCTGATGCTGGCATATGATGATCTGATTCGCTTTCGGGGGCATCTGTACAGTGCAGCCAACGGTCATTCGTGTGAAACTGATTTAGCACATCCAGTTTCTGCACACGTGACTGTCACGGGGCTGGAGGTATCATTCATAGGTGTGCACAGCATGAGGCTACAGAGCGTAGTGCAAATGCTTAGTAGACAAGTAGCTCATGAAAGTGCTACAGTGCTAGTGGTGTTAATACAAAGCAGAACAATGGCAATGATAAACAAAGCAAACATAGTATTATATCTGCAACAACAGTTGCCAAAGTTGACATTTCGTCAGAAAGGAGTCCGAGGAATTTCGCAGAATGAAGAAGTAGCCTTATATGGTGGTAACAAAGTAACCTATTCGGAGGAAAACATGAACACCGAAGCGGCACTTATACATGCTGAATGTACTTATCTTCTGCATTTTGACTGAGGTACCGTTTTACCATATTAAGATGATCGTTCTCATCCAAATCACAATCACAAAAAGCTTCCAATCTGGCTTTCTGCAAAACACATAATTTCTGTACATATTCCATATTATTGCACAAAGCAAAATTTTCATCGCAGAGGTAATTAATTCCAGATACAACTGCCTTGGGGCGACATCTCAAAGAATACTTTTCATCCTTCTCCTCTGGGAACATCTGAGGGCATAGAATTTTTTATTCTGATTTGTGTGATTTCCGATTACATCAGTTGTAGTCGTATAAACATGGACAATTCCATTTCCAAGGACACAGTTGGACTTGAAAGTCATACAGTTGTTATATTTGCTCTTTCTATAGCAAACATAACTTAAATACGGTTTGTATTTACCTACCGTTGTTGAACCCCTTGAAACATACGACGCAAGGTAATTTCATCTCAGTAAGCATGAGTCTAAGAGTCATCAAGAACTTCTCCTTATCGGTGTTGTGTGTAATTTGAAGACCACAGGTAACAAATTCTAAATCAACTATGCCTACTTCATAGTTAAATGACGCTGACTGATTATTCCGATTAGTCACTTTCGTGCAAGACCTTGTATTTACTACTTGTAAGTTACCGTACCTTTCACTTTTGGTTGTATTCCATCCGTATATTTCTGCCATCATTTATGAAGTCGACTCATAGTTACCCTTTTATCAGAATGCCTCGTAATACTGGTGACTTCCTCGATGACAGAAAGAACTCCACAATCATCAAAATCAGCGTCTTCATAGTCCACGTCTTGTCTTTCGATCACCCGCACAATATGAACTGTGGCGTAGCAAGCGTCCGAAGATCCTCTGAAAGACGTTACATTCTAGTAGTACAGTTTAACACCACCAATTTACACTGAAAAAATGTCAAATCGGAAGCAAACAAACAACAGAAGCAGCACCGGCGCACAAGCAAATGCCCTGTGTGGACGATGATGCCTGTGTTTGGAATCCAGATAGAGGGAGTTCCGCGCTGGAGATTGGTGTGGTCCACTACAAAAACACTCTCGACCTGATTGGGAGCACTGCTGAGAACGCAGTAAGGATAGCAGTCCTCGTCGAAATTCGAGAAATCATTGAGAACGATCTGCAGAAGTTAGTGACTTGAAATGAATGGTCTTTAGAATGAAAATAAGACAAAAGATTAAGGAAGTAAAAAAGTCTATTTACACAGTTGAACTAGAATGTTATAAAAGTCAAAGTAGCCTGGCTCTTTCAGATGTAGCCCAAAATGAGATGGAACACAAACTCCTCAAGCAGGCTGCGCACAAAAAAATATATTGAGAGGAGCTATCGGTTGCGATGAAACACCACCAGTAGTTACACCTATAGATACATGACTTCTCTGCTGTTCACACTTATTTGCCTGGCAGTATGTTTCTTGAACCATCTACAGACTATTTTCTATCCTTCCATTAACAGCGTGCGGAAAAAAATGAACACTTAAATCTTTATATACAAACTCTGGTTTATTTTATTATGATGATCATTTCTCCCTATGTGGGTTGGCGACTATAAAATATTTTTACATTCAAGGAAGACAGTTGGTAATTGAAATTTCGTTAAAAGACCACGCCGCAATGGGTAACACCTTTTTTTAAATGATTGCCATCCTAACTCGCTTATCATATCCGTGACACTCTCTCCCCTATTTCTCGATAATACAAAACGAGATCTCCTTCTGAGAACTTCTTCGATGTCCTCTGTCAATTCTGTCTGGTAAGGATCACACGCAGCACAGCAGTACTCTAGCAGAGCACATATAGGCATAGTTTTGTTGTCTTTTTAGTAGATCTGCGGCCTTTTCGAAGTGCTCTGCCAATAACACAGTCTCTGATTTCCATTCCCCACCATATCATTATCTACATGATTGTTGCAATTTAAGAAATGCTTCAAATGGCTCTGAGCACTATGGGACTTAACATCTGTGGTCATGAGTCCCCTAGGACTTAGAACTACTTAAACCTAACTAACCTAAGGACATCACACACATCCATGCCCAAAGCAGGATTTGACTTGCGACCGTAGCGGTCACACGGTTCCAGACTGAAGTGCCTTGAACCGCATGGCCACACCGGCTGGCTAAATTTAATCCCCATCTAGTGTACACTTACAAAGTTCAGAAGGAGTGGAGACTGTCTCCTAGGAAAGCGTTAAGCGAATTTTAATCTGCTTTTTAAATAAATATATTTTGTGTTTACTTTTGCTGGATTTGGATGTTACGGTGGTCAGTCTTGTTACAACGATCTTGTGGTCACTAATCCCTGTATCCATCACGATGCTTCCTATCTGCTCAGGATTATTTGTTGTTAACAGGTCATATATGTTATCACGACCATTTACATTTTGAGTGGGCTCCTTTCAGAGAAAGCATTTTGCACAACTTCTAAGGATGATTTGTGTGTACCACTGTCTTTGAATATCCATTTTCGTCAACATATCGATGCTAGATTGAAGTCATCACCAAATATAACTGTATGAGTGGGGTACACATTTGCGGTTCAAATGGTTCAATTGGCTCTGAGCACTATGGGACTTAACTTCTGAGGTCATCAGTCCCCTAGGACTTAGAACTACTTAAACCTAACTAACCTAAGGACATCACACACATCCATGCCTGAGGCAGGATTCGAACCTGCGATCGCAGCGGTCGCGCGGTTCCAGACTGTAGCGCCTAGAACCACTCGGCCACTCCGGCCGGCCACACAATTGTGATAAAACTCAAGTTTTCTTTGAACTATTAAGCAACGGAATCATTTGAGTGAGGGTCACTAGAAATCGATACAAAGTTTGTATCATTTCAAATAATGACGGAGATCTTTAACCAGAAGAAGAAATTAACAAAAGCTGGTTGACCAATAAGGAATGATGTGACATGCTAACGACTAAATATTTTTAACAACGCCATATCGTTTATCGGCCTCCAGTTCAAGTGGATGAAACACTACAAAATAATTATTAAGACTGCAGTGGAAAATGACTGAATAATATTAAATACTGTAAGGTGAGCAAAACTGCAAATTTAACAGTTTGTTTGTTTTGCTACCAACTAGTATAATTTCATTTAATCCCTGGACATTATTTTGCACCAGTAATAATTCTGTAACTATTTTTGTATTTGTGCCTCCTGCCATTCATACATCACTCTTATCTATTGTCATTTCTTAATTTTGGTAAAAATCAGCACATTCACATCCAACTACTTTTATTTTGCTGCATTTCTGTTTGTTGTAACTGAATATGTTACAAAAACTAGTTGTTGGTTACTCTGTTCTTAATTCCAGATGGAATTAGAGCTTCGTGTGGTAACATTGTACCAGTAATTATTAAGTTTTTTCTCTCTACTAGCAGCATAGACATTACAAATAATCCCTCTCTTTGTTTACACTCTGAACAGCACGATATACTGACAACAAATTCGTGCTTAACATTCCATTGCTATCGCTGTTTCAGAAAGAGAGTTTGTAGGTAGTGGGGAGCACGCATGGTAATTACGACGATAAATAATCACTCACACTCCCATCAGTTACTATGAATACTTTTATTCTCGCAACATATACACAATGCCCATAGCATAGAGCGTGTACTACAAGGAACTGATATGGCAAAGGTACAGTTGTTCTTGCTGTGTTAAGGCAGAGTAGAGCCAGTGGTTCAAAGTCCCCACAGAGCCGCTCCCCACCACCCCCCTTCCCCCTTCCCAAGTGCAGAGCACAGTGACGGGTGAACGTCGTGATGCGTTGTCCCGCTGGCAATGGCAAGGGTCGACATGTCACGGGTCAACATGTTATAAGCCGCCAGTTGCTTGGGTGGCCGGGCCGTGATGTCAGCGGTGGTTCTGATGGGGCCGTGGCAGTGTCTGTTGACGTGTTGGTGGCTGGTGATGCGTCGTCTGGTGTTGGTGAGGCTGTCGGTCTGCTGGAGGCGGTGTTCGGGGTGTCTGTCGTTATGAAGTGCTCCGGGGCCGACACAAGCAGGTAGTCGTCCGAAGAAAGAGTAGACTTCAGACCTGCTGTGTCAATCGTATGCAGAAGGGTTGTGGAGTGCTCTTATGACCTCGAGACCGTGCTGTACCCCAACTGTCTATTGTCGAATTTGGCCTTAACCGTGAGTAGTGAGTTTTGCAGCATTGGGTAAATGTCTTCTGGGAAGTAGTGTTGCAGGTCCAGGCTGACTAAACTGGCTTGAGGAGCCTGGAGCTGGAGCGGTGGAGGGTAAACACCAGGTGTGTCCACTAAAGTCTAAGCTGGTTTTAGATGGTTCAGTGACACTGTAGTCGTTTCCCCAGCTTCCAAGATATCAAAAGTATTTGGCCCTTATTTCAACACATTGTAAGGGCCACTGTACACAGGGTGGAGGGCAGGTTTGATAGCGTCAATCCTGAGCGTGACGTGTTTACACGATTGGAGGTCCTTGTGCACAAAGATGGTCGGTTTGGCATGGTGGGATAATGGTGGGATGTGGATGTGGTCATGCTTCACTAGGTCCGGCAGGTTGACACCCAATGAGTTAGTGGTTTGAGATATGAACTCTGCTGGGAGGGTGAGTGGTTCCTCATAGAGCACCTCTGCCAGCGAGGCATCCAGATCTTCTTTGTAGGTAGCTCGTATGCCCAGCAGCACACAGGGGAGGGCCTCTGTCCACTCCTGGTCGTGGCGTACGAGCACCATCTTGAGGGTGTGGTGTCACCATTCCACAAGTCCATTGGATTCAGGATGGTAGGCTGTCATGTGGAATCGGTGGCACCCACAGAGGTGGCAGAGCTCAGAGAACAGGACCGACTTGAACTGCTTGTCCTAGTCAGTTGTCAGGGACTCTAGACAGCTGAAGCATGCAATCCAAAGTGTGATGAAAGGTCGGGTGATGGTGTTGGCTGAGGTATCAGTCAGAGGTGTGGCCTCCACCCATTGAGTAGTCCTGTCTATGGCTAACAAGATGTACTTGTATCCGTTTGACTCTGGGAGTGACCCCACCAGGTCTATGTGGACATGCTGGAAATGGCCCTTCGGGATGGGGAATTTCCCGAAGGGTGGTTGGTTGTGACATCATGTCTTGGCCCGTTGGCATTGGACGCAGGCTCTCGTCCATGCAATGCAGTCCCATTTAATGTTAGTCCAAATGAAATGTTCTGTTATGAGTTTCAGTGTCGGGCATACTTCAGGGAGGGACAAGTTGTGGGGAGGTCGAAAACTGTCTTCCTTAAGTTCTGTGGGCAACTGGTCATTGCCTACCATGGGATACATCTCACCAAACTAGTTTGGTTTTGCCTGCAATGGTGCAATGCTTGAGCTGGAGGCCTGCTGTGTGTGCAGATAGCAGATTTTGAATGTCGGTGTCAGTTGATTGTGCCTGCACTAGTTGGTTGAAGCCAAGGTGTGCTGATGAGGTGGCAAGTTGTGAGACGTAGACAGCCACCATGTTTTCTGCTCCCCATACATAGCGGATGTCCATAGTATATTGCGAAATCAAGTCCAGGTGGCAGAATCATCGAGGGAAGGTACTGGATCGCAGGTTTTTAATAGCATCATCCAGAGGATGGTGGTCTGTGTAGATAGTAAGAGGCCAGCCCCCAATGTGTTCTCAGAAGTATATCAGCAAAAGCTCATAGTTGAAGGTTGACCACCTTTTCTGAGAGTCAGTAAGTTTCTGTGAGAAAAAAACGTAAGGGTAGGGTTGCACTGGGGACTTTCTGTTGTAGTACTGCCCCAATCGCCCAGTTGCTGGCATCGGCCTCTATAACCATATGGGCGTCTGGCGATGAGAGTGCCAGGGTGGTGGTCTAAGTGAGCTCTGTCTGATGATCTCTAAGGCGACTTGCGTATCAGGAGTCCAAGTGAGCTTACGTTTGCCTGACATGTTCTTCCTGTGGAGTGACTCTGTGAGTGGCAGAAATGTTTCTGCAGTATCAGGGAGGCATTGTTGGTAATAATTAATTACCCCTAAAAACGGTCCAACTACTGATAGTCTGGTGGGGGTGAGAGGTTACGGATTGGTCTATCTTTTCCAGGGTGGAGCGGATGCCCGAGGCATCGACAAAGTGGCCTATGAATGTAACGCATTTTTGCTGGAGTTGACATTTGTCCTCGTTGACCACAACACCATGCTCTGCTAGTTTGTTGAACACCTCTTGGAGGTGTTTCTCATGATGTTGAGTTGTTTGTGAGAAGATAATGTCGTCATCCAACTGACAATAGCAAAAGAATATGTTAAAAAATAAGCTGTCAATGGCCCATTGCCATGTCTGGGCTGCATTCTTTAGTCTCAAGGGCATAAAGAGGAATTCAAATAGCATTAATAGTGTAATTATTACCATCTTTGGGATGTCCTCTGTGGCCACTGGGATCTGTGAATAAGCTCTTTTACAGTTGATGTCCCTGCTGATGGTTGCACCAACCAGTTCCTGGGAGAAGCCCTGCATATCTGTCATGGAGTAACTATCAATGATGGTGTGCATCTTCTAATGTCTACAGCCCCCCCCCCCCCCCCCTCACACACACAGACGCCAAGTTTTATCTACCTTCATTCTCATAGTAATCAGTGAGGCCCATGCACTGTCTGATGGCCTGAAGTGTCCCTCGCGTAACAGTTCATTGATCGCGGCCTTGGCCGCCTTTAATTTGTGAGGGGCAAGGTGGTGCAGGTGGCATCGGACTGGTGGACCGAGGATAGTATTAATTCTGTTTATGGTACTGTCACATACAATGTTAATCTTTCTATGTGGCTGATGTGGAGTAGCACATGAGGCCCACTATCCACTTGCAAAGGTGATATCACTGTTTACACTCCACCTGCTTGCGAGAGCAATATCACTGCTTTCGTGCAACCCACTTGCCACAGCATTGTCACCAGAAGTAAGAGGCACTGGACTGACCTCTGGTTCTAAATGCCTGGCAGTGTCTCGGGTGGGTAGCTCTCATTGTTTCTGGTGTGATGACAGGTGTTGCTGTGTGCAGTTGTGCCGTGAGCTCAGAGCAGCAGTTGTGGAGGTGTTTGTTAGCACCTGTTAAGCTAGCATTGGTGCAGCAGAGGTCAGTCTGCACAGTAGACACGGCTTTAAACTCCTCGGACAATGCCTGGCACTTTAATGAGAGGTTGAGTACTGTTTCAGAGGTAGGAGGCACAGGCGGCGGAGTCTTGTCCATTGGTAGGTGGTCACTGTTTCCTCCACTGATAGGTGTGCGGCCGTCGTGATGTAGTAATAAGGTCCTTCCCAGGTCTGGCAGAAGATTGTAATGCCTCAAAAAATGTGTGTCCAACACTGGGTCTACAGTGTCAGCCACAAAAAATGTCCATGGGTGAGGGGTGTGGTTGTCCAGTTGAACTATGATAGATGCTGTGCCTATCATGAGAATCACTAAATCATTTGCAGAGTGTAGTTGTATAGCAGATGGTGTACGTTTTCCAGGTGCCAGCTAAGGTGGCAGCATGCTAACATTGGCGCCCATGTGAACAAGGAAGTAGGCTCTAAGATGGTTGTCGTAGATGAAGTGCCATGTGCTGTTAGAATGTAGACATGGGATATGATGAGTGTTGTCATGTTCGATAGTGAGGTGACTTGTAGCAGAGCAGCAAAATGATGCACCTGTCTCAGGCGGCTGTACTAATTTGGGTAGCTGCAAGGTGAACAACAGCGGTGCGTTAGGCAATGAAGTGTGTGTGGAACCAGCAGGGGTGGAGTGGGACGAATAGGTGCAGCATCCTGGCCGGGTGAATTGTTGGGATGGTTGGGCATGGGGCAATGGCTGGGTGTGAATGTGGCAGGTGGTAACTTGTGCCTCACTGCAGCAGTCTTGAGAGGCTGCTGCAGGTGCGGTGTGGAAGAGCTCGGCTGAGGTCAGAGTGTCTCAGCTGAGGTCAGAGCAGTTCAGCAAATGTCAGCTGGCTGGGCTCTGCACGGTGAATGCTGTGCAGTGTTCTCCATGAGTGTAGTCAGTGTGTGGGCTGGCTGTAGATGCAACAGGTGTTGACGTCGGTGCCGAAGGCAATGCAAGTGTTTATCAAGGCATGATGTTGTGTGAGGGCAAGCATCTGGTCGGCAAGGCATAACTGCATTTCCAGTGGTTTGTTATCGTGCATTGGCATGGCTGTCTGCACGTTTTCAGGCAGCTTGAGAAGCTGTAGTGACCAGGGAGCATGATCTGGTTTGGTTGTGTTGATTTGGAGGCATAACCTGCACCAGAGTGCTGACGGGGTAGCGTGGCCGAGCAACGTCTCAGCAATGTCTAGGTGGAGTTGTTCAGGTGAATACAACAGGCACTGTTCATTGTCTCGTATCTGTCAGTGGTTGGTGCATGTAATAGGAGGTCACTGATAAGATCAGTGTTGGTGTGGAGGCAGTTCAAAAGCACCAAAAACTTGTCGTGGGCATCTGTGATCCTGGCCGACTGCATCAACTACATCATGCACTTGCTGTGAATCAAATTGTAGTGGCCACAGATGTAACTTGGTGTGTGACCAGTGGTAATCTGCCTGGTGGCAAGGGGCTGGGACCAGTATGAGGTTGTTGTAATTGTGTGAAGTATATGGTGCGGGTTTGTAAATGCCACCTGGTGGCACTGGTGGAGGTGGCAGCTGGCGTCACAGCATTGTAGTCACTGTAGGTGTGTTGGTAACGTGGGTGTCCTACTAACTATTTATCACACGACGCGGTGCTGGTGTCATGGCCAGTGTGTCGGCATTGTGGAGGATAGCATCATAGTGGGGTACCCAGGAACACAGCGCTGTAGGTAGGTCCTGGTTGGTGGCAATCGTGATAGATGGTGCCTCAGTGTATGTCACCCAATGCGGCTGCTGCTGTAGGTGTTCCTTGTATTTCATGATGCGTGGGTCATAGTTGGTGTCAATCTGCTGTATTGCTATGCTGTGGTTGTAACTTGTGGAAACCCTATGTGGTTGCAGGTAGACACAGTGTGCCTGCTTGTTGAGTGACAACACATGGGAGGCGTGGCCTGCAGCACAGCACAGCTGTTGGTGTGATGTCATCATGATGGCATGATGCAGGTCGTGGTGTGGCAGTAACAAGTGTGACTTCACCCAGATGACGTACGCCGTCAAGCAGAATGTAAAGTTCAGGCATAGGCCCTGGAAAAATATGGTCTCAGGAAGGTCACTTGTAGAATGGAATTTTCCACATCGAGCATGGTGGTTACAATGATAAATAATCACTCGCACTCCTGCCATTTAGTGTGAATACGTTTATTCTTGCAGCATATACACAATACGCAATGCATAGAGTGTGTACTACAGAGAACTGACCCGGCAAAGATACAGTTGTTCTTGTTGCGGTAGAGCAGTGATATTATTTGGGGGTAGAGCCAGCGGTTCTATGTCTCTACAAGTTAAAGGATTCATAAACAGTACTAACACGATCATAATTAACTTCCACCATCCGTCTAGATTCTCAAACCTCTGCAATCTCTTCTTCAGTGGCAATGGGACATGCAAAATTCTGGTCTTACCTGAGTTATCACAATTCCCAGAATTGGTGACATTTGTCCTCTGCCACAGGTAGGTTCAACATTGCCAAACACCCATCAGCAAGCCACTCAGAAGTAACCTGCTAACAGGGCACTGTAACACCAATACTTGTCAAACATTAGGAAGAACTTGCATATCTTCTCTAAATAAGGAGAGACCTGTGTATGTAGCAAGTAACAAATTGCAATGGCGGATATATTTATTTACTTATTGAAAACCAAAATTAGCTACCAAAATTGCCCTACATGTATAATCTGTCATATGCAGTTGCAGTAATGGCGCCATGTTCTCTAGATGCTGCAAGTGACTCATTGCAATGGCGAAGATTTGTTGAGTTATTGACCTCCAAATTCAGCAACCGAGGCACCAAGTGCATATTTTCTGCCCGATTCAGCTGCCCATATCTCCTAATCAGACTATTAAACAGTTTTTGTAGACTGGTTACATAAATAGCACAATGTGTTGCTGATTAATTCACCACATAATTTTAGGCTCTGGCTGAGATTCCATCATGCCCAGAAGAGCTGGTGCTTTTTAGGGATCTGATGACTTTTATAATTTCATTGGGTGCTATAAATTTGGAGTGTACTGTCATCAATGGTGTATGTTGGGTAAGATTAAGTAGTTTTATGGCTTCTGAGGGAGACTGATTTTGTTGTGTACCTTTGTTTTTGGCTACAGAGAGGAAAATTTAAGACTTCTTATGCTACCCTTTCCAGATTATTGTGTCTAATTTCCTATGAACTGTGCTACCCTTGCTTACTCTGAAATTTTGTCCCCATTTGTTTCAAATTTAATGATTTTCCGTATGTTTTGTTTTTATTGTTTGAACTGTTAATTGCAAGCAGTAGTGATGCCAATACACAAAGATGGCAAGAGACGTGTAGTGTCGAACTATAGGCCTATCTATCTGCTGCTAGTTCTATCAGAAACATTTGATAGGGTAGTGTACAACAAGCTACATAAATACCTAACACAAAATGGCTCACTGGCTCCCTCCCAGTTGGGTTTTACAAAGGGCTATCCACACAGGGGCAATACTCAGTCTCACAAAAGAAATTCTAGATGAACTGAACTGTAGAATGTACCTGTAGGTATTTTCTGTGGTCTCACTAAAGCTTTAGCCTGTATAAAACATAACATATAGGTACAATATCTCCCACACTATGGAATCAAAAACCAACCATTAGCTTGGTTAGAATACTACCTAGATAACAGGAAACAAAGGGCCACCCTACCAGGTGTAAGTGAAACAATAAAATCAGGTTGGAGAAATACACAAGCCAACAAAAATTTTTTTTCAAAAACTTTTTTTTACTTTGACAGCTGATCTTTATAGATTCTTATGAGCTGAATCAAAATCTAGCATTAGTTTTTCTGTATCACCCATAGTTTTCCAGAAATATGCTTTTTTATATAATATAGAAATCCTATGCTATACGGTAAATGGGGAAATTAATGAAACACTTTGTAACAACATACGCATGGTTTGTATTTACAGTAAGCTATTTAAAACAATGATATGTGTTAATACAGGTTTCACTTGTCATCTGGAATTGGTTTGTATTTTCTTTCTCTTTTATCTTTGAAGCCTCTTGTGTAGCTTTTTCTACAATGAGTCACTTAAATGAACTTCTCGGTGAAGTGACCAACAGTAGTCCCCCATCATGTTGGTGTTCCAGCAGCCTTGGTATTGTTTTTCTATCACTTTAATGTCCTGGTGAAAACACTATCCTTGCTTCTCACTAACATCTCCCATATTGTCTGGGAAGTAATCAAGCTGACTGTTCAAAAAGTGAACTTTCAGGCTCATTAAACATCCTAAAGTTTTAAACTTCTTTAACATTGTAGCTATAGTAGAAATATATTTTGGGTCTTTTTCATGTCCTAAGATCCTTATAACGATTTTCTTGAATGATACTCATGATTCTTTCTCATTTAAGGCCATTGTGGCTTCAAAGTTAACATCAAACATCAATTTTATAATCTCAGGTCTGACAAAGATGCCTTCATTTAGTTTAGCTTCTCAAAGGTGTGGAAGCTGTTGGCAGAGACACTTAAAACATGGTCCATCCTTAGGCAAAGCCTTTTACAAACTGTTTCATTAGGCCTGACTTTATTTGTAGAGGTGGTAGGAGTACATTTTTTGGATCTACAAGGTTTTTGTGTAGAATGTTCTTGTCACCAGGTTTTAAAGACTCCCTCAGAGGCCAGTTCTTTCTGCACCAGTAAAGGACATGGAGTTGAACTGCTGGAAATAGAAAACAGTGCTTGTGATGTAAATAATATGAAAAACCACCAGTGCAGTTGAAGGTTTAACAAAAACAGTAAATCAACCAAAAAAAGACAGTTCGAAAATGAGAATGCAACTCAGTACAGTGATTGCCACAAACTGTAGATTAGGAAAGCTAGCAACACATCTAACAATATCGTCTCACAAAAAAAGTGGAAAACCTCGAAAAAATATCACACTGATTGCTAAAAATAGCAACACTAAATGTCTAATAGCAAATCTAGGGTCGACTACTGAGCCTGTAACACACGACTCTGCTCCATTTATTCAAAATTCAAATGTAAGTTCGTCACAACCTCCTGTATTACTTCAAAAACAAACTGAGTGTGCAAACGAAAAAATATTTTAACCACAATAGGCGGGTTGGAACAAATAAACGATAGTGAATCAATAACCCACAGTGTAAACCAGAATCTCTGTGTGAATACTACCAGTATTTCCTCTTACAAAACAAAAACAGGGCAAGAAAACATTGCAACAATGACAGATGCATGTAACAAATCAGAACGAACAAATAGGCCTACCAATAAAGAGCTTAAAGTCCATGAAGCAACAGAAGATCGATGTGTTAGCAATACTTCTTTGCATAATTCGAAAATTGGAGCCAGTATAAATGAAACCAGTCCCTTCGTCTTCATCAGACCTTGAGATGAGAAACCTTCACCCAATAGAGATACAAATTGGCGTGATGTACAGTGTAGGAAAAGAACTTTTCGATCTACAGATCAGCAAGTATCATTCACAACATGAAAACAACAAACCAGCAACATACACAAAACGAAGCAGAATGCATCTGCACAACGAAAAATGCTGTATGCAACTGCACTAAAGAAAAGTGTAGAGGAAGAAAGACCTCAAGCATCTGCCATAGCATCAGTCAGAAATTCAAGTACTAGAGAAAGATAAAATCAGATAATAGGCACTGGTGAAGAACAAGGAATACTATATGGCAAGAAAAGAGCACGGTTTCATTTAGGAAAAGAGAAAAACGGCACAACAACTGAAAATGTAACCAAATTCCTTGAGAAAATCTTTCCAGGATATAGCAACTTTCATGTAGAAAAATTGGAAACAAAGGGTGTGAACAGCAGCTTCAAGATTGGTGTGTGCTTTCATCTAAAAGGACAAGGTGATGGACACAACACTATAGCCAAAGAATATTGTTGTCAGGTGTTTTTTATTCCAGAGATCGACCAGTGCCCCAGTAAAATAGTGCCTGAAATAAAAACCCAAGGCCCCATAATATCTCACAGAAGTAACAGTAGAGATGATGGTCATATGCCAATAGTTATAGCAGTTGTTAATATACAGTGTTTAAGAACCAAGGTGGACCTTCTATCATTCTTTGTAGAAGAAGTCAAACCAGATGTTTTATGCATCTGTGAACACTGGTTAGATGAAGCAGAAGGTGACTGTTACAGAGCCATTGAATATTTGGACATGGTAAATTCATGGTATCGAACTACTACAATTCATGGTGGTGTATCTGTATATGCAAGCAAGACTCTTAGTGTAAAGGAAATAGACTTAAAAAACTTTTCCACAGACCTAGATCTAGAATTCGCTTCACTAGTGTTAACAGATATTGACCTTATTATTGTCTCTGTGTACCACTCACCAGATGGTAATTTTGAAAACTTTATTGCACAAATGGAAACCTGTTTGTCCTACCTTATATGTCTTACATCTAAAATTGCACTGTGTGGAGGTTTCTACATACATATAGGTGATGGAGGAACTAAAGAGAGAGTCCTCATGACTTTGATAAAGAGCTATGGGCTGTTTGTTGCAAACCAACTTCCAACACGAGGTGATGCCCGCCTAGACACAGTTATCACTAACCTCAATATCTGGAACTATAATATCAGTGTAGTTGAATCAATGATTGCTGACCATAGTGCATTAGTAATGGAAATAAGTATGAAATGCTTGAGTCAACTGCACAACCAAGCTCATGGCACTCCAGTTACACATTTAGTAAGAGGACCATAAAAGAAGAAAGACTAAATGACCTTAAAATAGCCCTGTGAAGTGTAAACTGGCAGCAAAAAATTGCAGGAATGGGGGCCAGTGCCTCATTCGGACATCTGTTCCAATCATTAAAAACTAAATTTGATGATTTATTTCCAAAAATCCACAAGAAGTAGGTGTCGACTGATGGTAACACAAGACAGCTTTCCAGTGGTTGCCCTAAAGATGTTCAACTCACTGACTCAAGGAGTGCAACCCCTGCCACTAGGAACAATCAGAAGGAGAGTAGCACAGGACCTGAAAGAACGTCCATTGTACTCCATTGGTGAATTCTTTAATAGTGACCAAAGTGAATGTACAAACAAATATTGTTTCTGTTAAGTATAAATGTCTTAATTTTGTGAATATTTTTTTAAATATATATATGTAATTAATCTTGACGCAGTCAGTCCAGTCATGGCTGGTAAATGACATAGATCTAGTAATAAAGTAATAAAGATTTCTAGTCCTGATGTCCCATTAACACAAGAAACATGGAAATTTGGTAAAGCCACCTTGCTGACCAAGGAGCCTGCATGCTACATTTAGATCGCCTCATATCATCCAACCATGAGCAGAATAGTCTATTTTATTTAGCACTATTTCTAGGTTTTCATAGGTTTCTTTCATATGTACAGAATGTCCAACAGGTATAGAAGCATACATTAATTTCCATTGTGTAATAAAACAGCCTTTACACTAGTTTTGGATGAATCAATAAACAGCCTCCAGTATTCCGTTTTGTATTTAATACCAAACTCATTCATCAGACTGGGAATGCCTGAGCAGTACACTAAACCACCTTCTTGTTGAAAAAAACTTTGAAAATTGATGCTCTCTGTCTGTCTGTACATGTACATGCTGGTTCGAACCGCCAATAAGTTCTTTTATTTTAATCTAGTGCCAAGCCGTTCAGCTTTTCCTTTCGTTATGCCCAGATCCCTAACCAAATCATTAAGCTCGGTCTGAGTAAACAATTTGGACTCTAGACTTTCTGTATTACAATGGAATTTATCATCATCTGGTTCATCTAAATCACATTGTAAATCAGAAAATACTTCTCTTAGAATAAAATTTAAATCATCTGGTGGTTCAGGAACTGGTAAATCTACACCATGCCCTACTGGTTAAATGGCGGACAAAAGGTTAGGGTAGCTTATTACCTTCTTGTTTTTCGAATTATGACCAGTAATATCAACAAAGAAAAAGTAGCAATCATCAGAACGATTTCTTGGCTGCCTCCATATCATAGGAACAGAAAATCTAAAGGCTTTTTTCTCCTTTTTGGACCATTTTCTCAGATCTTCAACACACACACAACATACCTTACACGGCACCGAAGATTTATCTTGATCACCAAGTTTAGGTCCAAAGTATGATAGATACACCTTTTCCACAAAGTCTGTAATGTTTCTTTGGGTGTTTTTCAATCACAAATTCAACAAAAACTGTCAGCAGAGTTCTTAAAACCATTATTAGAGATTGTACTGAGCCCAGGTACAGGAAACGGGAAACTGAGGTTAGAGATGGGGAGGGAACACCATCTGTTAACACACAAAAATAGAATCGACTTTTTTTGTCAGCAACTGTTTTTCAGCAGTGCTACCAATGTCATCTACATTCATTACACATCCTTTTTCAATTATTTTAACTTTATAATAGCTGTTAGATTCTTTAAAAAATGGCTTAATTTAATAATTTTAACTGTAAAATGTGAAGAAATGGTGGGCAATTCAGTTTTTTTAAGTATCATATTAGGATTTCCCACCCTAAAAAACATAATAAGGTATTTTCAGCAAAAACGTTTTTCCATCATTGACCTGTGCTATTAAGTATGGTGTTTCCCAATGATCTATCCTTGGACCACTGGTCAGCATTAGTAAATAAATCTCCAAACATATTCACTGATGATACTTGTATCTCGGTCAGGGGCGTGGAATCCTCAATGCAGATTACAACTGAAACAATAACACAAATATACAAATGTTTTGCAGTAAATAGTCTATCACTAAATCTCTCAAAAACAAATTAAATACAGTTTCAGACAGCATATAACAAATTTCAAGCTCTTAAAATAGACATCAATTGTCAAAAAATGAATGAAACTTCACTTATAAGACATCTAGGAATACAAATGGGTAGAAAATTAAGATGGAATGAACACCACTGATTACCTATTCAAGAAACTAAGTTCAGCATGTTTTGCACTAAGAACTGTAATGAGCTATATTGACAGGAAAATATTAATTTTGACATATTTTGGATATTTGGACTCTCAGATCTGATGTGTCATAATTGGCTGGGGAAATTCTGCAGAAATGGAAGAAGTTTTTAAAATACAAAAACGAGCTGTTAGGTTAATTTGTGGTGTTTCAAATCAGATATTTGTAGGCATCTATTCAAGACACTCGAGATATTGACACTGACAAGTCAGTACATCTACTCATTGATAGGATGAATCAATAGATCAATAAACAAAGCCTCTGCTAAAGCTCAGCTACTCTCAATGTAATACAAAAAGGAGTTGTCCAGGTGGGATTAAGAATTTTCAATAAGGTCCCACTGAATATGTAAAATGACATTAACAACCCTTAGGTATTTGAGAAGAAACAGAAACAATTCGTAATATACCATTCTGTGTGTAATTTAAATCAATTTATAGACCTATAAGATCTGTATAAGCCATATTACATTATAAATGATGTAATTTGTATTTAGTATTGCATATCCTGTATGTATACGATCTGTAGTTTTATTTATTTATTTACATATTTTGGTGTTCTATAGATCCTTGATGCAAGTGTATCACTAGGATGCAGAACATGTCAGTTTATTACAGTAAAAACCATATCTAAATTGCCATGGGGCTTACAAACTCAACCATATATAAAGAGATACATGACGTTCATGTGTATAAACAACAACACAGATTATAGTAGTCATAATGACTATACAAACAAATTATGTCTTTAATTCTAATACATACAAAAAGCATTCTGTCATTAATTGATATGCCAGTGCTACATAGTAAGTTTTTATAGGAATGCTTAAAATTAAACAGATTGTACTACGTGTGATATATTGTAAAAAATTCCTGTAAAGAATAGAAAGAACTATTGAAACGATAAAGTTTCAGTTGTCGTTTGAATTAGTTACATCCCCAATGACTGATTTAACATGAAATGGAAGTTTATTACATATTTTTATACTCGAATAATGTACCCTTTTCTGTATCATATTTTTATATCTTTGTGAATATTATGTTTACTTCTTGTATTGTGATCTTGATATTCATTGTTTGTTTTGAAAATTGTATGATTATTGCCGGCCACTGTTGGCCGAGCGGTTCTAGGCGCTTCAGTCTGGAACCGCGCAACCGCTACGGTCGCAGGTTCGAATCCTGCCTCGGGCATGGGTGTGTGTGATGTCCTTAGGTTGGTTAGGTTTAAGTAGTTCTAAGTTCTAGGGGACTGATGACCTGAGATGTTAAGTCCCATAGTGCTCAGAGCCATTTTTTGTATGATTATTGTTCACAAAGCACATTAGTGAAAAATAGTACTGACATGGCCTGTTGAGGATCGCGAGTTGTCTGAAAAAGTTTCTGCAAGAGCATCATGAGTGCACTCTAGCCATAATTCTGATGACTCTTTTCTGTACGCTAAAGGCTTTGTTTGCACAGGACTGGTTACCCCAAAATATGATGCCATATGTCACAAGTGGATGGAAATATCCTAGGTATGCAGCATTAATTATTTCCAAGTCACCAACAGATGAAATTTAGCGAATGGCAAATGTTGCTGAATTCAATTTTTTACATAGGTCATTGATGTGAACTGACCATTTTAGATTGTTATTTACATGTAACCCCAGGAATTTGGAAGACTCTGATCTCAATATTTCTTTGTCACCACATTTTATTTCAAATATTTTCATGTTTTTTTATTTGGTGTTTGAAACTAAATGAATTGAGTCTTGTTAACATTGAGTGATAGACCATTTGAAATGTACCAGTCTACAAATTCTTTGAATACAGTGGTCACAGTGTTCCATAGACTGCAGTTGGGTGTTTTGTCAAATGGCTGTGTCATCAGAAAACAGGCTGAAGTGTGCTTTGAACATTAGCTTCACTAGGATTTTAGAGAGACTTGTTAACAATGAAACTGGCTAGTAGCTGGAAACATTGGCTACATCATCTTTTTTTCAAAAGTGGTTTCACAACTGCATATTTGAGTCTATTAGGGACAGTATCTTGATTTATGCACCCATGAAATATGTGACAGAGAACTTCAAGTATAAATTTGCAGCAGGGCTTCCATACACTTATAGATATATTATCCACATTAGTGGAATTTTAAATTTTGGTTTGTCTTATTACCTTCTCAGTATATTCAGTTGTAATATAGGGTACATGCATCTGACTAATTTTGTTCTGCACTGCTCTTTGTAGAAGATTCATGGCTTCAACTCTAGACCCTTTACCACTAGTTTGATCTGCTAATGTCAAAAAATGGTTGTTGAAGTTACTGGCAACTATATCACCTTCACCTACAATGCTTCCATTACAACACACTTCGATACTGTCTGTATCTTCTGTAATTTTTCCTGGCTCCATTTTTACCATCTTCCAAATAGTCTTATTTTAATATTTGAATCGTTAATTTCAGATTTGATAAACATGCTCTTGGATATTTTTAATGACACTCTTTAGGATGCTACAGTATAATTTGTAGTGCTCCCTATCCAGAGGTTTGTTACAATTTCTGAATGAGGCATAAAGCATTCTCTTTGTTTTACAGGATGTTTTGATTCCCTTAGTGAGCCACTGTCTCCTGTAATAATTCAGATTGGTGGTTTTTTGAAATTCTCTTGGGAAATACAGCTTCAAAAATGGTGATGAATTCATTCAGGAATACATAAAATTTATCATTGACATCTTTAGCCTAATATACTGTGTCCTGTTCCAACTGCTGCAAATGTCTGCTGAAAGTTTCCAGATTCTTACTGTTGATTAGTCTATAAGCTCTATTGGTAAATCTACTCTTGATAGCTGGGCTTACATCATACATCATTCATTTTTTACAACAGCCCATCACAATTGGAAATGCTATTGAAGATTTGTGTTACACATGTTATCAATTCTGTTATTGTCTACAAAAATATTGTCAGTCAGACTTGTTGCAGTTCTTAGTCACCCTTGTGGGAAAGGCAACAACTGCCCTCAGATTAAAAGAGCTCATTACATTCTCAAAATCTGTTCTATCATTACTACAGGTAAGGAATTGTACATTAAAATCACCATGTTTGATTATTTCTATGTTTTTTGAGAATAGGCTAGTTAAAAGTGATTCTATTTGCTTGAGGAATATACTAACCTTTCCTCACTGTGCTATATAAACAATAATCACATGAACAAGCAGAGTATTGAAGTGGTATTGTTGTCTTTCTTGAAACCTTGAAAGTAACATAGTATGTCTATTATTTATACTATTTTTTGTTTAGTTTTCTTCCATTTATATGCATGTATTATTGTATTCATTGGTTTATCCTGCATTACCATACAATGTCTGCCCCGACATCTGAATGGTCAGCGTGATGGACTGCCGTCCTAAAGGGCCTGGGTTTGATTCCCGGCTGGGCCGGGATTTTCTCCACTTGGGGACTGGGTGTTGTGTTGTCTTCATCATCATTTCATCCCCATCCGGCAAGCAGGTTGCCCAATGTGGCGTCAAATGTAAGAAGACCTGCACCAAGGCAGCTGGACCTGCCCCGTAAGGGGCCTCCCGGCCAATGATGCCAAATGCTCATTTACCATACAATCTTCATACAAAATGTAATTCTACAGAACCAAATAAAAAATCAATCAATCAAGCTATACCCCACAGCAATCCAATGGTAGGGTTTGGGTTTGGCCAATACCTGGAGAAGGTTATCTGCCAATATGTTGTAATGCACCTCTTTCTCTGGGGAACAAATATTAATTATTATTAGTAGTAGTGTATTAAGCTACAAATTATCATTTTAAACCTGTGTGGTCTCCCTGGTGGGCCTAGTTGACCACATTTTGAATCCTCATCCAACAGAACTTGTAATTGGCCTACAGATAAATCAATTGTAGAAGAAAAATCTGGCCCCTGGCGCGTTTGGCCAACAACTCTTCTTGATGGGGCAAAGGGTAGGTCTCAATAATAGACTGAGCATCAATGGACACTTTTAAGTAGCCACAAAGGTGCTTTTTAAGTCACAAGAGGGGTAGAGCACTCACTTGACTTATAAGCTGTATGACACTCAGCAACCTCAGCCTGTAGAATTCTGATGGCACCTGATCACACAAGGCCACTAGAAGAGGGCATGCCTGGAAGAAACATGGCCACACCGTTAGTTTCAGAGTAATTTTGGCTGTAAAATTACTAGCATAACTTAATCCATCTGAAGAAAAGAGATGAGAACTCAGAAAACAGAGAGTCTAACCGCTGGTAATGGACCTGGTCAGAAACAATGAGCATTGCAGCCACAGCAGCAAAACCAAAAACATTGTAAGCATTCAGGCCAAACAAATTGTTGGTGCCAGCATCTTCGAGTACCATAAATGTCAAGGAACAAACCGCTGATTTATACACAATAGGAGCCATAAATTGACTCAAAATTGGAATATGATGCTTGTTGTGACCCACCAAATGTCACGGAACAGGAGAGATCCCATGCCCACATAAATTTGTGACTTCAGCAATGTCACAGATGCACCCATATCCACTCGCACTTTAGTAAACAGTTTTTTAGAAAGCATAAACACTGGAGACACACAATTAATGTGTTTGTCCATTTTGCAGGAGTAGGCTTGGAATTATATGCATATGCTATACGTCCCTTTTTCTACCGTTGTTGCAGGTCACCCAGTGCTTAGGGCATGAGCAAGATGGGAGCACTGAGTGCTGCCACAGCTGTGGTGGTTGTTGTCTGGCATGTCATTATCCATTGCGGCGTGGAGGCTGTATTTGCACTACTGCCATGTCATCCTCCCACTGAACATTAACTGATGCCCGACATCCAGGTACAGGAGCCGTCAGAGTGACGTCAAACCAAAAAGCCTCGATCTGGTTTCCAGCAACACAAGAAACCCCAAAAGACTGGGCAGTACTTAATATTTCAACCATAGATGGGTTTTTACCACTGTAGTGCACGTTAACATACGTTGTTGTTTGTCAACTGAATGATGGTGTCATGGACCATAGAATCGGTATAGGAATCACAGTGAGCATTGGTAACAAATGAATATTTGTGACTGACGTCATGGAGTTTGGTTGCCAAAGTCCGCTAAGACTGATGGCCATAAAATAACACCGATTTTTTCCTGTCCCTACTGATGGAACTGTTTAGGACTCAACATGAATCAGAATGACATGCATGTGTTCATGGTGATAATTAGACAATAACTTACACATATTGTCAAACAGAAGTCATTCTGATTCCTGAAACAGGACTAACTTCTACAACAACCAGCAAATCTGAGGTAAAATCCAAGAAGGAAGCAAATCCTTACACCACATGTTAGCATCAGAAACACACAAAAAATGAGGAAGTGTTTTCGAAGCCACTTCTCGTAAGCTTCCCAGTCTTTGCCAACATCATCATAAGGAGGAAAAGGTGACAGGTACAACAATGGTATAAAAATTTGCATAGTCAATGTTGCAGACAAATGTATAATAGCAACTGTTAGAGCCTCTTCATGCTTGATGAGAGATTCAAGCACTGCCTCCATAGATATGAGAACCAAGAGAACAACCAAAGAAACTGTGCACACAGAAGCAAACACTGCACTCGTTGCCAAATGTGTCATAATGCAGGGCACAAGTGACAAGGTGGCCACCAAATATAAGATTTTACTACTCCACATTCAAGAACACACAAGCATAGAAACAATACAAGGCAGCCTAATACATCAGAGGATGAGTGCCTGCTGCACTGTCCTTATAAAGGGAAGAGTTCTGCTGGAAGAAGCAGTGGATGCTGTGACATATGCACAAGTTGTGGGTGGCCTCTGATGGTCACCCCATGCAGATGCCGATAGTGGAGTGTTTGAATCAAGAGTGCTGTCTGCCTTATCTGTGATGTGTATCCAGTTATGATACACAAGATTACAGCAGTCATGATCAAAACACAAAAGGTTATTGTGCATTGTTTTCAAAGCAGTGAAAAGTGTGTATTGTTTTCAGAGTAATGAAGAGTAAGACTCAACAGAGATCTTACTTTTACAATACAACTTTTTAAGAATAATTATTGCAATACTTAGAAACTTTTACATCAAAAGGAGTGAGGTTTGTTCTACCAGAAAAGAAGCTGTTATCTGTGAAAGTCATCCTTCAGAACGTTCCCCTGAGGCAAAATTGTATAGAAATCATTGAAAAGAGAGAGAGAGAGAGAGAGAGAGAGAGAGAGAGAGAGAGAGAGAGAGAGGGAGGGAGAGATGGTGAATATTTTAATTATGTCTACAAACAAGAAGCAGCAGGCAATGGAAGCTGTTCAGTCTAATAGGGAGCACCAGTTAACACATAACAGACCATTCAGAATGCCAGCAAGATATGAGAATGATGTGCCTATTTTAGATATTGTCAAAGTTGAGAGGTTTGGTGGAGTAGTTACATATAAAAGGCAGACTAATTGAAAAACGCAATGAATGAGGAAGTTAATTCCTTGAAATTTAGATAAACCTGGACATTACTGTATCCTCCCACACTTCAACAGGTCATACATAACCATAGATTGTACCAAATCAAGTATTATAGTAGTTATGATGTTCCAAATTTCAACACAAAGACTTGTGGCTGGAGGTTGCTAATAAGCTGCAGTTATAGATTATCATGAAACTTATGATCCAGTGACCAAATTTCAAAAAAATTGGGTATTACTATAAATTTTAGCCTCCAGAAATAACTGTCTTGAGCAATATGATGTCCAAACTGTTTTTGATACAGAACTTAAGCTGAAAAATTTATACAGTTCAACCTAAAGGTTCTGAAGATGGAACTAAATGTGTATGTGAATTGAACTGAAACTCCTCTGGCTTGAAACAAGCTTCCAGGTGCTGTAACTAACATTTCTCCACAGTTTTATGCAAAATTGGAAACCATTCAATATTTGCAGACTCATACTATTCACCATTTGGAATACATATAAACAATCAATACTAAGAGCAAATGCGGATTAGAGTCTGATAGCTGCTAAGAATGCTATTATATTGATATTTTGCTAACTGAACCACAATGAGAATTTGACATCATGTCCAGAGGATGAGGTACCTACGTGCGGCCGAAGGCATTATGGTCAGCAGATGATTCTACTTTCTTACTTCAAGAAGCTTGCACCACGAAGAATCTATGAAACTTCAGGATGGAGAGTGTTAATCCAGCAGCAGTACCATTAGTTATTATCAGGTGTGTGCTGGCATGCACAAGAACAAGATCAGTCTACCATACAGCAACTGATGTGCTTTTCAATAGGAAAATAGACAGACACTAGTTTCACAGTCAACAATGCCAGTCAGCATGAGTTGGTAGAAGACCCATGTGCGTGGTGGAAAGCAAGACAGAGAGCATGGTGTTCAATGATTTGGAAGAATTTACAGACCTTTAGTGTGGTGGAGATACAGGCAACATTTGAATAGCAGAGGATGGGTGAGATCAGTGTATGTTTTGGTGGAGGAATGTACTTCCAAAATTGTGTCTGTTAGTAGTTTCAGTATTTTAAACCTCTTGTGGGCTTTCTGTTGGATGACTAATAGCTGAGGTTTTCACATTAGTTGCTGGCAGAGGGTTGGCCCAAGATATTTTAGTGTTAGTTAACTGGATAGGACAGTTGCAGTTGGTAAGGTAGAAGTCAAGGAAACAGAATGTGCAGGTGGTTTGTCCTACAATTATTGCATGGATTTTGGAGGGATTGACCTCAAAGAGCCACTGGTCACACCATGAGGCAAAATGATTCAGATGGATTTGGAGGGATCATTGCGATTTCTTGCATGTATGGTAGAAAGCAATGGGATTTCTGGCATGTAGGCCTATGCTAGAGAGCAAAGAAAGCAGTGTCAGCAGCATACTGAAGAAGGTGGACTGGTGGGGGTGGATTTGGCACTTCTGCAGTGGGATGAAAGGAACAGGAATTGGTGTTGTTAACAATGACAAAGGCTGGGCAATTAGATAGGAAGGATGCAATAAGGTGTGTACAGTTAACTGAAAGTGCATATGTCTGGAGTCTAAAAAGGTGACCAGATAAATCAGGCAGCGAAAATTATATTCACAGATCCTGGAAATTTTCAGTGGTTTTGATACAATCGGTACTGAAAATTTTTCTGCAGGTGAAGCCAGCAGTTATGAGTATCTGTTAAACTAATTAATACTAAACTAATGTAAATACATTACTGAAAAGGGGAAATTGTTCTTCAATTTGAAAGTAGTCTTTCCTTCTGACTTTACCTATTGGCTCATAAGATATTCTCTATGGTAAGATGTACAAACTTTCATAATTTCACTAACCTTTGATTGCAATAATTTCTGATGAAACTAAAAGTTTCATTGCAACCAGTACAACAAATGTTTCGCTGTCTGATTTCTCCAAGTCTATTGACATGCATATTAATGAGCACACATCCTTCATTAAGAAGTGCACAATTTTCAGTAACTTAATTCTAATGTACAAGATGGATGCCAGGTGATAAACCCAAGCTTCCCATTCCATAAGCATAAGTTAGTACTGGATACTTTATCAGCTGCTGCTCATACCAAATAATATGTAAACAAAATATAAAAGTAAATCTGTCAGCCAGCTAAAGGCAGTCATTCTTAACTACAGAATTAATAAACCATTATAAATTAAATAAAGTGAACAATATCCTGGAGCAGGTCTTTATAAGGTCAAGGATTACACAATTTCAGTTCCCACCAACTCAACTCTGATAAATCTGCCATTTTGTCTATGTAGTTCTAGAGAAAGCCTATGACTGTATACAGCATTCTGGTCACCTTTTTAGACTCCAGACATATGCACTTTTAATTAACTGTAACTACTTATTGCATCCTTTCTAAGTAATTGCACATCCTTGATCACTGTTAATAATAGATATTCCTGTACCTTTCATCCCACCGCAGAAGTGCCACAAGGCACCATTTTCTTTTTCTCAAGTCCAAACCCACCCCTACCAGTCCACCTCCTTCAGTATGCTGATGACACTGCTTTCTTTCCTTCTGCTGTACACGCCAGAAATCCCAGTGATCCCTCCAAATCCACCTGAATCATTTTACCTCATGGTGCGACCAATGGCTACTCAAGATCAATCCCTCCAAAATACAGGCAATTATTATAGGATGAATCATCTGCACCCTCTGCTTCCTTGACTTCTACGTTACCATCTGCAACTGTCCTATCCAGTTAACTAACACTAAAATATCTTGGGCTAACCCTCGACCGGCAACTAATGTGAAAACCTCAGCTACTAATCATGCAACAGAAAGCTCACAAGAGACTTAAAATACTAAAACTACTGACAGACTGAATTTGGGGAGTACACTCCTCCACTATTCTTGACAGCAATGAAAACATTGATTTAACCCACCCCCTGCTATTGAAATGTTGCATGGGTTTCCACCACACCAAAGGTCTTCAGTCCCTCTAATTCCTCAAATGCCATGTGCTCTGTCTTGCTTTCCATATCTGTTTACCTTTCCCCACATGGATCCTCTACCATCTCGTCAAATTTCCAACCCTCCTCACCTACAATGTACACCTCTGCATCTATTATACTATCTGAAAATTAGATTCCATTAATCCAATTGTCTCCCCTCTGATCACTTTGTTATGTTGCTGCACCTTCAAAATCTTATCCTTCTGTCCTTAAACCTACATAACTCCATATTGTATCCCAACACAACTGCAAGCAACTCCCTCTTGGCTGAACAGCACAATTTTGTACTACTGACAGTCATTACCTACCCCTGCTACCCCTCCCCACCTCCCCCCCCCCCACCAACCCACCCACCCATCCTCCCACCCTCTCACCCTCCCACCCACCCACCCACCCACCCACCCACCCACCCATTTGGTGCGAGGGTATGAAATAGCAACAAAGGAAAGAAAAGCCATTTCAGTTTGTTTCATTTTAGTTTTCACTCAGGCATGTTACCAGCAGCATATAGTGCTAATTTCGCCTCTGTCTTTGTTCAGTTTAGCCCAGGATACATTAGTGTTAGTATTTAGGTTTGTTTCATCAAGACTGAGTCCAGTCCTGTATCTTTAAAATGTATGGTTCTGGTTTAGGTGAGGAATCTTTGTAGTTATAATAACTTTTGTGTGCTATATGTACCAAAATGTGCATGAAGGAAATTTTGATCACTTCATTTGTACTGCATGGTCTTTTACTTTCTGATAAGATTAGAACTATTACGTTCCATGTATGTCTGTAATAACTACCTGATCATAAACATTAGAGACATAAGATATGTGGCTATCACCAGTAGAATCTTAAGGATGCAGTTTAAGATTGGTGAATGTCCAGCATTGAATTTTGTAAAAGGAACGGATAACTATTTGTTTTTAGGATAAAACCTACACTAGCACTTTCAGTTGGTGATACTATGTGCCCCCTGCCCCCCTACCTCCCATCACATGGATGCCTATGACCGCTACATACCCTTGACAGTTTCCACTTACAGTAGCCACCATTGCTGAAGCTACACAGACAGCATCCTTTGTATCAAGAGTTCTGCCATGGTTAGGCCACAGTGCCTGAACATTGATTATTCATCAATAACCATTGTATTTTGATGTTTCAGTTCCTTCTTCCTTCCACCAAAGAAATGGGCTGCATGCATATGGTGGCCCCTACAATCATCTAACCATAATTTCAGCAGAATCTACGTAAAAGTCAATGGAGGATTGTGCATACTACAAAATCGGCATGCCATTGCAATGACATCACAACCACACTCCACAACTGCCGCCAGTGCACCTTTCATCAGATCACACTGCCTCAGTGTTTCACATAATATCCCGCACCACATCGTCCTTGGGAACATTCCCATCTCAGTTTTGCTAGCCCTTTCCTCAAGCACCTGTTGCTGTTAGTCTTCAATGTTCTCTCAGATTTCCCATATATCATCCTGAAGCTGTAATGAAAGCCTACCAATTGATGGCCTTCCAATCCAGTGTCAAAGACAATGGACCACACTTTACCCCACACTACCAGCAAGGTGCCACCATACCCACTCTTGTCCTGGCAACCATATCTGGGCCTAGGAGTTGAGGCTCTTATCTCACTGCTAACCAGCCACTATTACCCATAAACAGGATTAATATCTCTAGACAGTGATAACAGCCAACAGCAAATGGATTCACGACCAGAGTCAACTTTGTCCACATACTACTATGGACTTGCACACAGCATTAAACAAAAGGCTGTAGTCTTCATGGTGAGGACTGCTGCCAGAGAAATCCCAATCAGTACTTCAAAGTGCACCCTTATATGTCAACAGATGGCAAATGGAAGTGGCAGCACTGTCCAAAAGTAACACCACACACAACAACCTCACCTAAGAAGCAAACTTTCCCTGAGGACACACAAAAGGCTGTATCATCTGCACTCAAAACTATGAACACCGATTCTCAGCTTTCAGCCACCCTTACACCAGAAGTCCACGTATCAGAATCTCAACTCTCTTGTTAGTGCATTACTACATCACAAGGGTAGTTCTGCATCATAGAACACATGGATATGGCTACATATCTCCCTCCAGTTTAGCCAAACAACCCCCACCTTGCTGTCTTCAATCATTGTACCAACAAAACTCATAAATATTTAATGGTCAGTATTCTGCAGCTTCAAGGGCAGAGTATGGTTGTTTGGCACAGGAGGTACCTCCAGGAAATGTTAAACTACCTCTGCCACATTTAAGTGGCCATACCTTCTGGGGCCTGAGATAAATTGGTCTACTGTCAGATGCTGGCAGTTCAGCTCTCTCCTTGGATGCAAGTATGATTACACTTCTGAAAAGAAATTCACAATGATTCATTGGCCTTTCCAAGAATCTAATGGAGGAATACGTGCATTTCCTGTGGATTTTGGTTGTACACACTGTCTGTGGACTGGATACGAATTGTTAGTTGGTACTGCTAGTCCTATCATTATTTGTTGAGTGAATATCATATCCAGAGTTGTGTATGGGTAACCTCCTTTAATAAATCTGTCATTGACAAAATAAAAATAACCACAAATTGTTGTTTTTATGTGTTACTAGCAAAGTAGTGTCCTGTGAAATATGAATTTTGTGATTCATTCTAGAAAGGTTTGTTTGAGGTGGTTCCATAGAAACTGAAAAGTTTAAAAGATTGAAAAAGTAATTATAAGTAGCTGCCAACATTGAGTAGACAATAAAGCAAACACTTATATGGTAATCATTGTAGTCATCTACACACTGGTGAAATAATGGTGTGATGTGCCCATGGATATAAATAGCTTTGATTAAAACACATGGACATTCTGTAGCCAATTTGAGTTTTAAGGCAATAGCCCTTATGAAATAATTTCATCATCACTGATAACTAGAATCAGTAGAAACTGTCTTAGCTAATTCATGTGGTCCACATGTATCTAAAGCATATAGAGCAGGCCTGTCCAAACAGTGCTCCACAACCACTAGTGTTACGGCCACACCAGCCACCATATTGCCTAGTGCTTTGGGCATAGTGGTGAATGGGGCTGTCAGAAAGGTATAAGGAGGAAGAAGAAAATGAAGGCAGCTGTAACTGGACAGTCACCTCGTCAGACCCCAAGCAGTTTGCTGGTAGTACTATGTGGTTTAAATTAGGTTTACATTTTACATTAGCAGCAATGTGTTGTCTCTGCACACACACACACACACACACACACACACACACACACAAACACACACACACACACACACACACACACACATATACACACACAAAAGTGGAAAAGCCATTCAATCAATGCCCATATCATTTAAAGGCCATGCATACTATTATGAGCCAGAAAAAATTTATTGGAATGTCATTACAGCTCCAACCACAAAGAGGATATAATGCACTTGTTTTCTGACAAACAACAGTGAATGGTGGCTGAACTGAAAGTGGCTTTCGGGAATAAACCTGAATTCAAGATAAGCAGAGCAGTGACGAAAGTCCTTTATTGTTGACATCATGTATTGGGTGTGGCTTCAGTAAGTGTCTTAACATAAGAGGAGAATCATTTGGTAACACGCATGGCAGAGAAGATTCATGCTAAAAAAAAATTTATCCTGTGCAAAAATCAGTTTCACATTTATGACATGAAACAATTTCCAGAAGTCTAGGCAGTCATTTGTGGATCAGATATAGCTGAATGTGTTTCTCTAATTCAAAATATTTCATAAAGAGTACTCAAAGAGATTACAAGACTTTGAGTGACTGAAGACAGATTTTTTATTTAATTGTCAGAACATCTTCAGTTTTCATTGCTAATGAACTCCATTACTTCTGACTTAACTTGAGGTGATAGACACACAGTGGAGCACCCAACCCAAAGGCCTGTTTGTCCAATGCAGGAATTTACAAGACTTTTATAAAATTTTACCCAGTCAGCAATATTCTCAACTGCACAGACAAGCCGCTAAATTATTTTAATGTTTGGTCCAGCAGTGTGTCCTACCATCTCTTCTTCTCTTATGAAATTGACAAAGTCCCACCAAAATTTGGGTTTAACAGATTTTAATCTGTGTGTTGAACTATAACATAAATCATAGTTCCAGATATATTAAATATTTTAAGCCAGAAATCCATATAAGTTTTGGAACATCAAAATGAAATGTTGAATACCAATATGTAATGATTTTTTTCATTGTGCTAGCTGTGTTAGTGTATCTAATTTATTTATTTAATCAAGTAATAAAATCATTACTTTGGCATAAAAATAAAACGTTGGAAATAGACACACATGGAATATTCCTGCTTATAAAAATATGCTGCAGTATTCATCTCTTAGCAGTAGCTGCACTGTGTTGCAAAAATGTCTTCCTAAGTTTCCTGCATGTGTTTTCTTCAGTATATAGCCACCTAATAGTAGGTAGTGTCAAGTGTCTCCTCTCTCCTGTCTCAAGACAGACTCCAATGGATTCTCAGTCAGGTAACAGCACTAATAGAATGAAAAAGCAAGAGGAAGACATCTCTTTCTTTCATCAAAATATAAGGGGCCTCTTACACAAAACAGATCAACTTCTTATTAACATTAGTGAAAAGGACAGTATTAATAATGCTCAGATTTTGTGCATAACTGAGCACCATGTTACTGATAAATGTGCCTTGCCATCTATAGCAAGTTGTAGTTTAGTAACATACTACTGTAGGGAAAGTAAAGACAAAGGTGGAGTAGCAATTTATGTTAAGGATGGTGTAGCATACAAAGCTATAGATACTAAGAAATATTGCGTGGAACAACAATTTGAGGCATTGTTGTTGTTGTTGTTGTTGTTGTTGTCTTCAGTCCTGAGACTGGTTTGATGCAGCTCTACATGCTACTCTATCCTGTGCAAGCTTCTTCATCCCCCAGTACCTACTGCAACCTACAGCCTTCTGAATCTGCTTAGTGTATTCATTTCTTGGTCTCCTTCTATGATTTTTACCATCCACGCTGCCCTCAAATACTAAATTGGTGATCCATTGATGCCTCAGAACATGTCCTACCAACCGATCCCTTCTTCTAGTCAAGTTGTGCCACAAACTTCTCTTCTCCCCAATCCTGTTCAATGCTTCCTCATTAGTTATGTGATCTACCCACCTAATCTTCAGCATTCTTCTGTAGCACCACATTTCGAAGTCTTCTATTCTCTTCTTGTCCCAACTATTTATGTGCCTCAGAAATAATAATTAAATTCCACCCAATAAGAGTCATATTAAGAAATATTGTGTGGAACAACAATTTGAGGCATGTGCCACATAAATAATAACTAAATTCTACCCAGTAATAGTGTTGGCTGTCTACAGGGCTCCTTCAGGTGACATAAAAACTTTTCTGCATTCAATGGAACTCCTCCTGTCAGAGTTACTTTCAAAAGCAAAGGATATTGTAGTTTTAGGTGATTTCAATATAAACTTTATGACAAAAAATAAGAATAAAATTGACTTTGAGATTGTGATGACCTTACATCATCTGACATCAGAATAAACTTCCCAACAAGAATTACATCCGAGTGCCAAACTATGATAGACAACATTTTTTTAGATGTAAGTAGACATCAGAATTATACTGTCAGGCAGGTTATAAGTGGGCTTTCAGATCATGATGTACAAATTTTCACTCTTTATGACATTAATCTGTTCAAAAAAGAATTTCCTCAATGGAAATTCATAAGAGTAATGAATGAAGAGGCAGAAGGAACTTTCAAACACATGTTGCAACAAATGCATTGGTCTTTAGTATATAGCTATGATGATGTTGATACTAAATTTAACTGTTTTATAAATGAATTCTGTGCTCTTTTTGAAGAAATATTTCCCAAGAAATGGGTCAGAAACAGTTCTTCCAGTTCTGCAAATATGCCTTGGATTACAAAAGGTATAAAACAGTCATGCAAAACCAAAAGGGAAACTTATGCTACAATAAGATTCTGTAAAGATGTAGAAAAATGGGAACATTATAGATTATACTGTAAAATTTTTGGGAGAACTAATATGTAAATCAAAAGCCCTTTATTATGAGAAGAAAATAGATAATTCCAATAATAAAATAAAAACAATTTGGAGCATTGTAAAAAAAGAAACAGGAAGAGATACAATAAGCAAAAAAGATGTAAATAAAATCAGATATGAAGGTACCCTAGTAGATAACCCCAAAACGGTGGCTGAGATTTTTAATAAACACTTCATATCAGTAACTCAACAGATTGGTTGCAAGCCCTATGTTGACGAAGCTGTAACTCTTTGTCAAGCAGTATATTCAAACACAATTTCAGAAATGCACCTTCATCCTATCACTGCAGAAGAAATTCAAAAAATCTTCATGTATGTAAATAGTACGAACTCTGCAGGGGTTGATAATATATCTAGCAATTTATTGAAATATTCTTGTGTGTGGATAAGGGACATTCTCTGTCATATTTTCAATGCTTCCCATCAGAAAGGTGTTGTTCCCAGTAGACTTAAGTATGCCATTGTGAAGCCCCTCTACAAAAAGGGCGATAAAGCTGAAGTAACTACCAACCTATCTCTTTGCTGACAGCTTTCTCCAAAATTCTAGAAAAGCTAATACATGTAAGAATTACTGATCATCTCGTGAAGAATGGAGTTCTCAGCAAGAGCGAATTTGGCTTTCAAAAGGGCCATTCAACAGAAGACGCAGTCTATGCACTTGCAAATGAAGTCCTAGAAACCCTTAATGAAAAAATGCTAGCACTTGGTGTCTTCTGTGATCTATCCAAAGCGTTTGACTGTGTTTATCACCAGATTCTCTTGCAAAAAGCAAAATTAGTGGGAATAAGTGGTGTTGCAGGCAATTGGCTACAGTCATACCTCCAAGACAGAAAACAAAAAGTTGTCTTGAATAGCTCGGGTGGAGTATGTGACACTTCCTCAGATTATGAATGGAGTTCCATTACATGTGGAGTGCCTCAGGGCTCAATTCTTGGGCCACTATTATTCCCGATTTTTATAAATGATCTACCATCATGTACAAGCCTGCCATGTAAATTTACATTATTTGCTGATGATACCGCAATTTTTATGAGCAGTAGAACAGACAACAATCTTGAGGAACTCATGAATCACATACTCCCAGATGTGGTTAATTGGTTCAAGGTGAATGGTCTCTCATTAAATTCCGGTAAGACCAGCTTTATTCAATTCTGTACAAAAACAGAAAAAGAGAGAGACATAAGTGTGACATGTGGTAATCAACCAATAGAAAAAATGGAAACAACAAAATTTCTTGGAGTGCACATTGACAAGAAAATGAACTGGTCTTCACATATTATTGATCTCTGTAAGAGGCTTAGCTCTGCTACCTATGCTTTACAGGTTGTCACTACATGTGTTGAACCTAACACTGCAAAAGTGGCATACTATGGCTATTTTCATTCTCTCATTGAGTTCATTGCACAGAAGCGAGCTTTAGGAATTATATGTGGATTGCGCCCAAGAGACTCGTGCAGAAATAATTTTCGTAAACTTAAAATATACACAACTGCATTCCAATATATTATTTTCTCTCATGTGTTTTGTTTGTAAAAATATAGAGATATTTCAACCAAACAGTAATTATCATGAGCATAACACACGGAGGAAGAATGACATACACAGCGAGCTCAAAAATTTGAGCTTGGCGCAAAAGGGTGTCCACTACACTGGAGCAAAACTCTTCAATGCTCTTCCTCCTGAAATAAAGACAGAGATTCATAACAAGAGTAAGTTTAAGAAAGCACTAAAGATATTTCTGCTAGAAAAAGCTTTTTAGAGTCTAGATGAATTTTTAACTAAATAAATTGTAATATTTTAATATTATGTAATACGAGTTGACATAATGCCACTAACAATGTTATTTAACCTGAGCTCTGTATCTGTGTGGACTCTGTATCTGTTTTCTGTAGTGTTTTATTGATTCTAAGAAACTATGTATTTTCTTTTTCTGTATTGCTGCCCAAATAATTTACTGTATAAATTTTTATATAATTATGTACTCAAATTTCTGTATATGCTATTAGATTATCAGACTGTATTTGTAAAAAAGTGGTTCGTTCCACGTCCTTTTGTATCCAACACTGTTGGACCTATGGAACACGAAATAAATCAAATCAAATCAAATCAAATCAAATCAAATCAAATCAAATAACTCACAGCTGGTTTGAATAGCACAGCTGTAGCACTCAGCAGAATTGACTACACTCATGGAGCTTGAGCGTCCTGTGGGAGCACATAATGTGCCTAGGGCTGATAAATGAAGTACGGGGTTTCAGAGTTATTAATATAACACCCTTTACTTAAATTATCATGAACACGTTCAATATATTAAACTCATTTTGGATCTTCTTAGAGTCACACGTCCAAATATTTTATTATGTTTAAGAAGAGCAATTGTTTTATACAATATCTTGTTAGCATGTATAAAAATATGTAATGATAGTCTTCCTGTCATCCATAATTATCTGTTTATAGTACATCTTCTACTGATTTGCTTCTGAACTGTGTTAACAGTGTACTACAGTGCTTCACCATTGTAAACACTCAGTAACTGTTGTACCATCAGAAAATGAGGGAATCTTACACCCATTCATATGTAAATTCCTGGAGTAATGTAACAACTGGGGTCAGGAGGTCTGTCAAGGGTGTATGATGGGAGAAAGGAGATGAGCAGCAGGAGTGGAGTTTGGGAATGGGCAGCTGACAGCTGCCACAGAAAGGCAGGAAGTATGTGGGATAGGAATGTGGCACCAGTGAGCTTGATCTGGCTGCAGTCAGGGTGAGGTTTTCACACCACATTATGATGTGCAGGAGTGAATTAGGAGACACAGACAGAACAAAGGAAGAAGGAGACTCAAGGGAAGACAGTCTGTATGCAAAATTAGTGAAGTCAATGGTAGGCATAGAAGTAGGGGTAGACTATTAGAAATAATTGAGGCCAGTATGATTATGGGACTGAAGATTGTGTCACAAGGTCAATCCCTTCTGTGAAATTCAGAGAACCTGTTGTTGGTGGAGGGGTAAGATCCAGATGGGTCAGGTTGTGGAGCAGCCATTGTAATTGACCATGTTGTGCTTAGCAGTATATTCTGCCACTGGTTGCCCACCTTTGCTCTTGCCTGTAACAGCTTGGCAGTCTTCATTTGTGTGAAAAGCTGGATGATGATCATACTCACATGAAATGCTGTGCACAGAAAAGAGAAAGATGGTATATGACATGACTGTTTTCATAAGAAAGAATAGGGCAAGAAACACTAGGGCAAGACTGTGATGGAGCTGGAATATGATTCGTTGGATTCGTTTATGAGACAAGTTCCTTTCAACAGGGGCAAGGGATTAGTGCTATGTGTGGTATAAGAATGAAACAGTATATTGCATAAATTGGGAGTGCAAAAAAATATTGCACTGTTATGGATGGGAAGGATTATGGACAGAATGTTATTAATTTGCAGGAAGTGATAAATAGTTGAAGGCCTTGTGAAGGATAGTGTCCAATCATTGCAGTCCAGGATGATACTAGATGATGAAGATTGTGCTATTTGCAGCTGGTTCCTGAGGTTGGCCAGAGAATTAGCAGTATGCATGATATGACATAGGAAATCTGTCAGACTAGGCTTGGAAAATATTGCCTGTCTGTGAGGACTTTATTAAGGCACTTGCTGTGTAAGGGATGAAAGCTATCAAAATAGGTAGTGTTGATGTATAGTTGGATTGATTTGAACAGGAGTTATGCTGGAGCCATCAGAGAGGTGAAAATCGATGTCCAGGAAAATGGACACATGGAGCTGATGGTAGAAAAGATGTTGAGCCTGTGGAGGAGTGGGGACAGGGTTTCTTGGCCCTGGGTCAAGATTGTGAAAATATGAATGTGAACCATAAAAGGGGTTTGGGATCTTTCGAGACTAGTAAGGTTTCCCATAAATGACCCATAAACAAGTTGGCTTGGGAAAGTACCGTGAGGATCCCCATGGCCATGTCATAGATTTTTGTGTGTATATTCCCCTAAAAGGAAATATTATTGTGTATGAGGATGGTGTCAGTCACATGTATAAGGAATGAGATGGTGGGTTTGCAGTTGGAAAGATATTGGAAAAACTAGTGACAGATAATGGCAAGACCGGGGGCAGGGAGGTTATTGGTGTATAGGGAAGTGATGCCAACAGTAACAAGTAGGGATCCAAGCGAAAATGGCGTGAAGTTGGTCGAGTCAGTGAAGGAAATGATTCACCTGAAAATGCATGTTCAAAGTAGAACTGTAAAAACAAATGTAGAAAAATAGAACTAATAAAGTTGGTAATAATATAACTTAATTTTGAGTTTTTAGTGCCTTTATTACCAAGAGAAAAGTGAAGAAATCAAACTTTATTGGATCATCCACTGTATAAAGAGAAAAATTAGAAAAATACTGCATAGATACAGCAAAGAGAGATGAACTGTCAGCTTCAAAAAAATTGATAGAAGCTTCACAAAAGAATGAGATTTAATATTACAACATAGGAAAACTTTTTATAAATTTGCTTGGTCATTCATTTCTGAACTATTATGAGCCATGATGAATTGTAATTGTACAGTCAGTCCACTGACAAGCAACAATGTCAATAAAATTAGCTGAATTTTCCATTGGTGGTGTGACAGGACACGATACTAACATTAAATTCAACAATACTGCCTAATGTTTTGCAAAATTACATTTATCTGGTCATGAACTGGCTATTAGCTTCTTTGGTCATCTGCAGGTGACAATAGGAGGTGGCTCACACTTGCAGAGCACTGTTTGTCCAGGACTGTCTTACATGGCCTAAGAACCTAAAAGCTGATTTAAGACTGAATAAATATAATTTTGTAGAATATTAGAAAGTGTTTTCCCAATAAATATTAACACCAGTACCGATATGTAATTTCTTTGTGTGGGCTAACACTGACATTAATAATGAGACAAAAAGAAGCCAGTATCAGGTTGCACATGCTACAAAAGCTGCTTCTCTCACTATTACTGTAAGGTTCCATCAGCAGATGTCTCTGAAGCAGTTTTGCTCATTTCTTTGTTTCTTAAGCCCCCATTTGATTCATGATTTTGACCTATACATAGTGAAATATTCCTTATGACAATTACTGTGGCTGTAAATACAGTTCTGAACCAATGTCATCTCCAGGCTTGTTCCTTTATTTCATGCTTTAAATGGGTTTACACCTTATTGGAATACTGGAGTGTCACTATTTCTATTACTAGCTAACTGTGTTTCTGATTCATCTATTGACCTGTATAAACTGTGATAGAAACCTTTCAGTTACAATATAAATTTCTGTCTCTTGTTAGTGTCTCATCTATTAACTTGAATAATTGACAGTGATATCTACCTAACAAAAATTTATTTTGATTTTTTCATGATCATAGTGCTTCAAAGTTGCTTCTCTTGCCAAATTTTCATTCTACATTCTAACATCCCTTTGAAGACAAATGACGTTATAATGTATGCAGATAGCCACAGTAGAGGGATTGCTGGAACACTGTGACATCAGCAACATACATGTTTCGTATTTTGTTTATCAGTCCACACATCCATTATGGTACCCTGTATCCAGCATGTGCTGGGTCAGGACTAGTATGGTACCTCTCCCGTTTTGACACAGAAGCATACCTGTATGTATGCTATTATTATGATGGGGTCACTGGTCATAAGGGCATTTTAAAGCTATTGCCAGCTTTCCCTCCCTCTGTGCTGAAGGCTACAAGTGCAGGAAAGTTAGAAAGCACAAAGTGCTCGCACTTGCAGAGCACTGTTTGTCCAGGCCTGTCTTAGTGTCTTTTCATTAGTTTTTGATAGCCAACATTTTGTGGTGACCTATTGTTCCTTTATACACTCAGTTCTTAGCTATGGGATTTTTTTCTGGGCATCAAAGGCACAAAATATGGCCAATTTTTTAAAGGATGGGAAAAGGCCATAAGAAGAATAGCTAGAAGAACTACTCATTGCTCATAACAAGTTGACGCTTCACATGGTGGCTGTCGAGTATGGCAAGAGGCATGCATTACCTTTTATTTGGACTGCATATGGGAGAGTATCAGAGAGGGGGAAGGCAGCACAAACACCTTCCTGCAGTTCTTTTTGCTTACTTGAAAACAAATATGACATGTGGAAATAATGGAAGTGTTCAGGGACAAATGAATATCTTCCAACTAGTACTGATGTTCTATGCTACTGGAAATACCAACAAAAAGTGTCAACTTGTGGCCGAACAGCAGTTGGACTCACTGAAAGAAATATTTAAAAAAAATGAATATCCACACTACTTCAAATGAGCACATCTAGCAACCTGGTGTGCAAATAAGGGAAATATAATGAAATATTTCACTAAAGTGGTGTACATATTCCTGGAACAAGAATCGATTTGGACTTAAATTTACCAAGGAAAAATGAACAGGAAACTCACTAAATCGTTCCATATCTAGGGATAATACTGTATAATTAATTGCCCAAGGAGACGAAAACGATTACTAAAATGCATCTGCTTAAAAAGGCAGCTAAAACGTATTTTCATAAATAATGTATAATACATTAATAAAGTTTACTTAGAGAACTGATAGTAGTGGTTAAAAGTGGAAGGGAACAATAAAAACATCCTGTCACATCACATGGTCACAATGTAATGCTTTTACAAGAAAGTCATGACAAGATCTATAGTTTGTAACAGTCATGTACTGTCATTCTCCTGAACTTAAAGCTAAACATCTCACTCATTGTTGTGAGGAGGGTGGGTGGAGAGGGGAGGTGGTGGATAACATGCTGACTCAGTTTTTCACGTGAACTGAGGGGAAGATATGAAGACATGGTCTGGGCATAGTTGCAAGTTTATGGGCCTTGAATCAGTATTCTGAATAGACAAGAGGCAGTGTGAGGGCCATAGCACCATGCCTGTGGTCCAGGACTCACCAGTGGGAGTTCTTAGTGCATGTCATATTGCAGTACAGAACTATGTTTTATAATGTAAGTTACCTGGTACAAATTGTCTGTAAATCAAAGAACATTGTACAGTAGGGATTAAACAAATGAGAGAGTATAGCTGTTAAGACAATAACCTCATATTCAAAATGAATGAGTTTTCTCTGTCCAGCAGACCTGCTTTAGGTTTTCCATGGTCTCACTAAATCATTTCGTACACGTCGCATTCCAAAAATAGTGGACAAAAATGTTCAAAACACATCCAACAAATCTCAACAAGTAACAAATCAAATATAATGAACTTGGATTTTTTTTTATAAACACACAAGCACTGGAACATATACAACACAGAATATAGTTACAGTAAGACACAAAGTAGGTGCAAAGATTTTTATGAGAACCAACCCAAAAATTAAAACAACCAAAGATATCATTGAAGCTCTGTTAAAAATAAATTTGTCCTGTGTCTACATATTATTAGCACTCCCACTTGGAGGACCGAATTTTTTTTTCTAATATATTTAGAAGTCTCTCACAAATGTCCTAAATGCTTTGAATGTTCAGCATCTTCCTGTGTTTTTGATGTGGCATCTTTGATACTGGTTTTGTTGGTGAATTAGCCTGCTGGTCATTGGATAAAATATGTTCCAGTACATATTCATTCACTTTGTACTTGTTTCACACACAATTGTTTCACACATCAATATGTTTATGTCTTTGGTGAAAGTCTTAGTTTTTATTTCACTGTACTTAAATTGTAAATACAGCCATGTCCTTGGGCAAACTCTAAACTCAAACAGTTTATCTCACAATTTGGTTCAGTATAATGTATTTGACATCATTCATAGAGAGCATCACTGCTTTTTGTTTTGTCGAACCCTGGGTCACTAACATACCAGTTGTGAATTTCCTAGTTTCCACATCACAAACATTAGTGCACTAATAGCGTAGAAAAACGCAAGGGGGCAACACCAGAAAGTACTTACAAAGACGCAGATAAACAAAATAAAAGAGTTAGATCTCTTTGGACAAGTCTGTCAATGTAATAAAACGAAGGACACGAGCAGCTGCTCGAGCATCATCAGCTAAAAGTTCCTGTAAGGTAGACGGCAGACACAGGACAACATGAGAGTGAATAAAATGGGGACAGGACAATAAAACATGGTGCACCATCAATGGATGACTGCAGGTGCAATGCGGGGTGGGGTCACAGGACAACAGGTAGCGGTGGCTAAATCAGCAATGCCCAATCCGCAACCTGGCCAAAATGACCTCCTCTCACCAGGAAGGGAGTGAGGAGGACGTCCAAGACGTCGGAATCAGTTGGATGGCCCTAAGCTTAATTTCATGGAGAGAGGACCAAGCCTCATGCCACAACGATGAAAGTGCCAACAAAGAACCCCACTAACATCAGTTGATGGGACACAAAAGGAAGCCGTCCGAGGCAGGAGCACAGCAGCCTTGGCCGCAGCATCAGCAGCTTTGTTCCCAGGCACACCAACGTGGCCAGGAATTCACAAAAAAAGGACACGAGCGCCAGTATCAGCTAGCGACTGAAGGGACCATTGTATTCGTTGCACGAGAGGGTGGTCCAAATATGGGTCACAGAGACTATGAATGGCGCTCAAAGAATCAGAGCAGATGGCATAGGGAGAATGATGATGGCAGCGGATATACTGAAAAACCTGATAGAGAGCAAAAAGCTCAGCAGTAAAGCTTGAACACTGGTCAAGGAGCAGGTATTGAAAGGTATCATCCTCAACGACAAAGGTACATCCGACACCAGCAGTAGTCTTGGAGCCATCTGTGTAAATAAAGACGTTATTAGTGAGCCTCAAACGAAGTTCGACAAACCTCGAGTGGTATATCGAATCTGCGGTCCTCTCCTTTGGGAGTGAGCTGAGTTCAAGGTGAATGCGAACATGAGCCTGGAGCCAAGGTGGCGTCGGGCTCTCAGCCACTCGAAAAGTCGTAGGGAGGGTAAAATCAAGTTGCTGAAGCAGGCGACGAAAGCAAACTCCAGGAGGTAACAGGGCAGATACATACAGCCCATATTGGCGGTCGAGAGAGTCGTCAAAGAAGAAGAAATATGACGGGTGGTCGGGCATTGACATCAGTCGGCAGACGTACCGACAAAGCAACATATTGCGCCAGCAGTTTAGCGGTAATGCGGCAGCTTCGGCATACAGACTCTCAACAGGGCTGGTGTAGAATGCTCCAGTCGCCAGACGTAACCCCCGATGGTGGACAGAGTTTACACGGTGTAAGATGGATGACCAGGCAGAAAAGTAGACAAAGCTCCCATAATCCAGCTTTGATCGGACAATGGACCGATGTAAGTGAAGCAGGAGCATTCGATCTGTTTCCCATGACGTACCGCTGAGAACATGGAGGACATTTAGGGAATGGCTACAACGAGGAGCCAGGTAAGACACTTGTACTCCAGGAATATAGATGGTCTAGACAACGCTGAAGACAGCGCTCCAGGAGACATGTTCTCTGAGCACTGCAGTAGATCGTAAAGTCGTCCACAATAAGGGAGCCTGAAACGTCATCTGGGAGGCAATCCATTAGTGGATTGAAGGGCCATGCTGAAAACGGAGCCCTGGAGCACCCCATTCTCCTGGCAAAAGGCATATGACAAAACAGAACCAACACGTACCCTGAACATTCAATCCATTAAAAATGCATTAATAAAAAGAGGGAGGTGATCGCGAAGGCCCGAAGTGTGCATGGTGCGGAGAATGCCCGCCCTCCAACAGGTGTCATAAGCTTTCTCCAAATCAAAGAACACAGCCACCGTCTGGCGCTTACGCAAAAAGTTATTCCTAATGAAGGTCGACAAGGTAACTAGGTGGTCAAAAGCAGAGTGGCGCCTACGAAAGCCTCATTGGACATTGGTAAGGAGGCATCGAGATTCAAGGAGCGAAACCAATGAAGAATTTACCATATGCTCCATCACCTTGCAGACGCAGTTGATAAGGGAGATGGGGTGATAACTGGAAGGAAGGTGTTTGTCCTTTCCTGGTTTGGGTATGGGAACAACAATTGCTTCACGCCAGTGTGTGGGAACATGACCCTCAGTCCAGATGCGATTATAGGTGCAAAGAAGAAAGCCTTTACCTGCAGGAGAAAGGTTCTGCAGCATCTGAATATGGATACCATCAGGCCCCGGAGCAGAGGATCGGGACCGGGTGAGTGCCCAAGTTCCCGCATGGTGAAGGTGGCATTGTAACTTTCACGATTCAAAGACTGGAAAGAAGATGGCTGTGCCTCCTCTGCTTGTTTTTGGGGGAGGAAGCCAGGGTGGTAATGGGCAGAGCTCGAAACCTCCGCAAAAAGTGGCCAAAGGCATTTGAGACATCCTCAGGATCCACAGGGACTTCATTCACTACAGTCAGGCCAGAAATCGGGGAGTGGACCTTGGTGCCAGATAGCCAGTGCGGGCTACCCCAGACAACCGAAGGAGGAGTAAAACTGTTGAATGAGCTGATGAAAGCCACCCAGCAAGCCTTTTTGCTTTCTTTGATAACACGACAACATTGTGCACGGAGTTGTTTGTAACTGATACAGGTATGCGACCTGACTATCGCAGCTGGAGAAGCTTTGATCATGGAAGGGCGCCAGGGAGGTGAAAACCCCCAGTCACCTTTGGAGATGTTCCAGCTAGTGGAACATGGAGAATAGTTGTGATGCAGGAGATGGATTACGCAGGGGAAGTAGTCGCTCGAGTACGTGTCAGACAGTGCATACCACTCGAATCGAAATGCAAGTTGGATAATGGATATGGAGAGGTCCAAGTGGGAATAGGTATGCATTGCATCCGAAAGGAAGGTAGGTGCACCGGTATTTAAGCAGACTAGATTGAGGTGGTTGAAAAGGTCTGCCAAGAGGGAGCCTCTCGGGCAGAATGCTGGAGAGCCCCAAAGGGTATGGTGGGCATTAAAGTCTCCAATCAACAAAAATGGTGTAGGAAGCTGAGCAATCAGTTGTATCATGTCTGCCCTAGTAAAGGCAGACGATGATGGAGTGTAAACAGTACAAATGGAAGTTGTGACAGTGGGGAGAGTAATTCGGACGGTAACTGCCTGCAGATCTGTGTGCAATGTGATTGGATCGTAGTAGACATAATCCCGAACCAGCAACATGGCCCCTCCATGAGCCAGAATACCTGCCACATGGGGGGTACGTCAAAACGCACAGAGGTATACTGTGCCAGGCCAATACAATCGCATGGGCGTAACTTCATTTCTTGGGGACCTACGACAAGCGGGCAGTGCTGCAATCAATAGGTGGTGAGTCATGGTCCATCAACTCAACAGTTGCGTCTGCCACCTTCCTGAGCTGGTCAGGAGGGGCAGCTTCCTCCGCCAGTGAAAGGCCAGACGATCGGCCACTAGCGGTGCGGCTTGGCGAAACTGAAGATGGCCAGGGACGGCAACTGCTTGGTCGCGCAGGAGAAGAAATGCGCCTCAGCGGAGATGGAGAACTCTTTTTTTCTATGAGCCTTCTTTGAAGAATTACGTTTTGTTGAAAGAACAGTTGATGGCTGTGAAGTTTGTGTACACAAGAAATCTCTGTGTGTCGGTTCTTTTTGAAGGCCTGCTGCTATTGAATAACTTGCGAGCAGCTGAGGTCGACACCTTCTCTTTCACTTGAATTTCCTGTATACTTTTCTCATCTTTGTAGACGGGGCAGTCGCGAGAGGAGGGCAGCATGGTCGCCCATACAGTTGATGCAACAAGGGGACGGAAGTGGACAGTCACCCTCATGGGCATCCCTGCCACAGGTAACGCATTTAGCCGCACTTGAACAAGACTGCCGTGTATGGTTAAACTGCTGACATTGGTAACACCTTGTACGGGTGGGTACATACGGCCAAACAGAAATGATCTCATAACCCGCTTTAATTCGTGAAGGCAAATGCACATTGTCGAATGTCAGGAATATGGTTCGGGTTGATATGAGATCCTTGTCGACCCTTTTCATGACCCAATGGATGGACGTCACTCCCTGATCAGAGAAGAAAGAGAGAATCTCCTCATCGGTCAGCCCGTCAAGTGACCTGGTATACACCACGTCACACGATGAATTCAAGGTGTGGTGGGCCTCCACCCATACAGGCAATGTGTGTAAGAGAGTGGCTCGAAGTAATTTTTGGTCCTACAGCAAGGTACCGTTGCGCAACCGACTACAAGATTTCACTGGTCCTGCAACCGCATCTACACCCTTCTGAATGACAAAATGGTTGACTGTTGAGAAATTGTGACCGTCAGATCTTGTGACAACAAGAAACTTTGGTGCTGGTGGTAGAATTTTCGGAACAGGAGTTTCATCTAGCTTTCTTTTTAGGGCAGAAGACAGGGAAGAAGAAGAAGATAAATCCATTGCAGATGAATCCCCCATGACTGCTAGCGTCTCCGATGGCATGCTCCTTCCTTGTGGGGGCCCTCTCAGAGGCCACTCCTGCCTTAGGTGATTGTCCACACCTCAGGTCACACCTCCTGAGAAACAGACGGAGGGACCAATCGGCAAGTTCGGAAGGTAACAGCTCAGGCAATCACCCCTACCTGGGCCTGGCCTTCACCAGGGGGTACGTGCGTGCCTTACTTGCCTACCCAGGGCGGGGAATTACGCGTTACCCCGTCACCGGCTACTCGTGTGAACGCATGGGTTGGCCTTCAGACACGCACAGGGAGGAAAGAAGAGATGAAAGAGAGAGAGGGAGAGAGGGATAGAAGAAAGAATCTCAAACGTCAAAGGAGAGTGTAAGACATGGAAAAGAAGACAAGGAGAATAGGGCAAGGAGAATGAGGCAGAGATAGAAGTAAGGGCATGAAAGCAAGGAGAAGAGTGAACATAGGGAAAGACCAATAGAGGAAGAAAGTGTGAGGATAGAGAAAAACAAACAAAACCGGATCCTGGAGTTTTCAAACGTCCGTCTCCGGACGAAGGCTCGATACATTACTCCTAAGAAGAGGGAGTGTGAAGGGGTGGTAAGGCAGGGGAAGGGGGGAAGGATTGGGGACAAGGAGGGATGGGGGAGTGGGGTAGGGCAGCCCAGAAAGCAAGGAGAACTGCATTAGCTCGGGGCCCCGTGGTCGCCATGCACGTATCCACAAAAGAGTGGTGGACCCCCCTGGGGTGAGCCTGAAGGTGAATTCTCCTGTTTTGAAGGGAAAGAAACATATTTTGTGGTTCTTTTCACAGCATCCCATTGAATCTTTGTTATTTTCTCAAGTTTATGACTGTAATTGTTGACTGTGAAAGCAATGTCAGGCTATGTTCTTATTGAAAATTGCATCAGAATACCTACAACTTGCCTGTATGGCAGACTGAACTTGTTCTTTTGTGTGCCAGCACACACCTGATGATAATTTCTGGGATAACAATCTCGACCCTGAAGTTTAATAGTGTCCATAGATTCTTCTTCATGCAAAAATAAGTATAATCATCTCCTAACCATTCTGCCCTCAGGCCCAAATAGGTACCCAGTTTTCTAGACATGTCAAATTATCATCATGGTTCTATTAGCAAAACGTCAGTAGTAAAAGCCTCCTTAGCAGCTATCAGACTGTAATCCATATTGGCCCTTGGCATTAACTGTTTGTGTCCTAGTTGCTGAATAATATGAATCTGCAAATGTTGAATGGTGCCCAAACTTTTATAAAACTCCAGAACTTTCACTCTGCAGTGGAGTGTCCACTGCTATGAAACTTCCTGGCAGATTAAAACTGTGTACCAGACCGAGATTCGAAACCTTGCTTTTTGCAGTAAAGTGCTCTACTGACTGAGCTACCCAAGCACGACTCATGACCTGCGCCCTTAGCTTCAGTTCTGCCAGTACATTGTCTCCTACCTTCCAAACTTCACAGAAGCTTTCCTGCAAACCTTGCAAGCAGAAGTAGCACTCATGATAGAGCACTTGCTCCTGAAAGACCAGGTCCCAAATTTGAGTCTCAGTCCTTCACACAGTTTTAATGTGCCAGGATTGCATAAAAATGTTGTGAAATGTTATTTCCAGTGACTGGTAGCTTGTTTCAAGCCAAAGAAGTTTCAGTTCGATATACATGCATATTTAGTTCCATCTTCAAAAATTTGTGGTTGACTTGAGTAAATTTTTCAGCTAAATTTCTGTATTGAAAAGCAGTTTGGACATCATATTGCTCAAGACAGATATTTTTGGAGGCTGAAATTTATAGTACTAGCAGAATTTATTGAAATCTAGTCACTGGATTGTAAGTTTCATAATAATCTATATCTGCAACTTATTAGAAGCCTCTAGCCACAAGTCTTGTGTTGAAATTTGGATAACATTATAACTACTATAATACTTTATTTGGTACAATCCATGGTTATGTATGACCTGTTGAAGTGCAGGAGTATTATGGCATACTCACCTGTGCTACATATACTTTGGACCATGGTAATCTAAGAACACTATGTTATTTAAAATACATGTAAAGACAGTGAGGAGAGTACTGTCAGTGCGGAGAGTCTGCCAGAAGAGCAAACACACCACAGTACCCATGCAGGATCCGTTATATCGTATGATACCTAATGAGTTGAGACAGCTAGTTGCAACAGACTTGATAGGACTTATATCCTTTATTGAGGTGTTGTGCACAGTGTGTGAGGCTTACAAATGCTCAATATGGCAGGAATTAGGATTCCATCTGGAAAATATGTATGGAAAATAAATGGTAAGAAAACTGGAATTGGAGTCTATGGCAGGTAAGGAAACAAATTTACGGTGTGTTTCATTGTCTTAGTATTGGTCTGTACTTTTGCAGTGGGAAACGTCAAGCTCAAACTATGCTACAGATGAATCTGTTACTTGTATTGCATTCACAGACTCGTAACCATATTGCCACCTATGTACCGAACCTAGACATTCGGGTACACTACGATCAGTCTGTCACCTAAGCCAATATTCCGCGGGGAGGGGGCGAGACACAGTATCAACCCTATCCATATTTTAGAGATTAAAAGAAAGGCAGAGACAGTATTTGTAGATGCCAGTAGTTAACTGTTCATCTCCTTGCTTGTGGCTTATTTCATTGATGATAATTTTCTGTGTTGTATGTTTTTTTTTCTTTCCCAGTTATGAACTATATGATGAAAAGCCTATAGGCAGTCATGAGGTCCAATTAGGTTGATTGTAGTTTACGATTAAATATATTTTCTTAAGTAAGCAATTTTACAAAGTTGTTATGTTAACATTAATCTATCATAATTAATATCTGTATAGAGTTGTATGTAAAACTCTTGACATTTCAAAAGGCAGGACATGTTTCTAAATAGGGTGTGTGACCACCGTATTTGGCAATGCATGCTCTGCAATGCGCTCCCAGGCTGGCCCCAAGTTTGGTAAGGAGGTCTTGTAGTGTGGCACTATATTCCTCCACCAGCACAGTTGACAAATGCAGGGTGGTCATTGGTGCATGTGGATGTGCTGTCATAAATCTCTCCCATATATGCTAGATGGGAATTAACCCTCACAATACTGAGGGTGTGGGGGTACTTTATGCCAATGTTCTGAAAATATTTAAACTTGCCCAAAACTCAAAAGCAGATGTCACTTTCTCATTGAATATTGTATTCAATATCTCTGTGATCAGGGCTTTACTTACACATCAATACCTTTAAAAAGTATGTAAAGATTGAAAATCAATAGCAATGAACTGAATCTGAATTTTTAATTATTTTTGGTTGTTTGTTATGAAGTCAGTAGAACACATTACTAAAAATACGTTGATATTACTAAGATTGTCCTAGAAGATATTTTCATGTTCTGGACCCTATTTACACATCAAGGTGTCTTTAAAAAGTATGTTGTTAATAGAATTCAAGAATACTCAATGAATTTTTATAGTTATGGAAAATGCCTTGGCATTGCTAGGGTTAGGGCACAGTAATGAGAAGGCCAGCCATTTTACAAATACCTTCTCGTTCCAAGAGCTCCAGTACCTGTACTGGCCAACAAAGTTCCACATTGTCATCCATAAAAATGAAGTCCGGAGCAAATGCAGTCCTGAAAAGAGGAAGTAGAATGTCACAGTCGAGTTGACTGGTGAGTGTATTGTGTTCAAAGACTTGGAGTCCGTACATCCATGCAACAGTAGTTCTCCCCACACCATAACACCAAAATAACAATGTTTGACAATGTTCCAGTGTGCACAGGGTGCATTTCATGCAGCCTCATAGGGCAAAAGGTGGGAACATGTAATGCACCAAAGAACTTTGTTGAACATGAACATTTTGATGGGACAGGTGTTAAGGTTTGGGGGGAGGGGGGGGGGGGGCATGATGCATTAGCTTACTTCCTCCAAATCTGAACCAGTACATTCACCAGTCAACAGCATTGTGACACTACTCCTTCCTGACATTTGTCTTTACAGGAGTGCATTTGGCTCTGATACATTGGTGTCCAAAATTACAGCGACAAACGGAAGTTTAGCAAGATTACATTTATTTTGCCACAGAACAGTACAAACAGTTTAAAGAATATAGAATATAAACATTTACAACATGCATAAAGATTGACAAAAATGTTCTTTGTGTTTTTTTTTTTTTTCCCCAACTTAACAGATTAGCATACACATTCCGACAACTGGTTTAAGTGCTCAGAAGGGGATGTGACCACCTCTGGCAGCCATACAGGTCTGAAAACAGTGCTCAGAAGTGGATGTGACCACCGCTGGCTACCACACAGGTCTGACAATGATGAAGCATGCTGTGAATGATGTCATCAATCTCATGTTGAAGCAATAATGCCCATTCTTCCTGCAGAGGCACTCGCAAGTGTTAGAGAGTGGTTGGTGGATGCTAACATGATGAAAAGCCACCTCCTGAGAGCATCCCAGACATGCATTATGGGATCAAATTGGGAGAGTGAGCAGGCCACATGTTGGGTGCAAAATCTTTCATTTCCAAGAAAACGTCAACCACCCGTGCTCTATTAGGTTGAGTATAATCATCCACCAGTATGAAGTCTGAGCCTACAGCACTTCACAACAACTGCACATGAGGTCCCAAGATGTCTTCATGAAACATGACAGCATTTAAACTTTGTCGATTCACCCATACAATTTCATTAAGAGTTGTCAACATAATCCCTGCTCACACCATTTGTGATCCTCCTCAATATCAGTCACTTTCCACAATGTTTTGGTCCTTAAATTGTGTTCCTTGTTCCCTCCAGATGGGACTCCATTGAGAATCACTCTCCAGACCAAATTGGGACAAAGTAAGAGCATATGGACTATCAGACCAATTGTGTGATTGGATTGAAGAGTTCCTAGATAACAGAACGCAGCATGTCATTCTCAATGGAGAGAAGTCTTCCGAAGTAAGAATGATTTCACGTGTGCCACAGGGGAGTGTCGTAGGACCGTTGCTATTCACAATATACATAAATGACCTTGTGGATGACATCGGAAGTTCACTGAGGCTTTTTGCGGATGATGCTGTGGTAAATCCAGAGGTTGTAACAATGGAAAATTGTACTGAAATGCAGGAGGAATTGACACATGGTGCAGGGAATGGCAATTGAATCTCAATGTAGACAAGTGTAATGTGCTGCGAATACGTAGAAAGAAAGATCCTTTATCATTTAGCTACAATATAGCAGGTCAGCAACTGGAAGCAGTTAATTCCATAAATTATCTGGGAGTACGCATTAGGAGTGATTTAAAATGGGATGACCATATAAAATTAATCATCAGTAAAGCAGATGCCAGAATGAGATTCATTGGAAGAATCCTAAGGAAATTCAATCCGAAGGAAAAGGAAGTAGGTTACAGTACGCTTGTTCACCCACTGCTTGAATATTGCTCAGCAGTGTGGGATCCATACCAGATAGGATTGATAGAAGAGAGAGAGGAGATCCAATGGAGAGCAGCGCGTTTCGTTACAGGATAATTTAGTAATCACGAAAGCGTTACGGAGATGATAGATCAACTCCAATGAAAGACTCTGCAGGAGAGAGGCTCAGTAGCTCGGTACGGGCTTTTATTGAAGTTTCGAGAACATACCTTCACCAAGGAGTCAAGCAGTATATTGCTCCCTCCTACGTATATCTCGTGAAGAGACCATGAGGATAAAATCAGAGAGATTAGAGCCCACATAGAGCCATACCGACAATCCTTTGCACGAACAATACAAGACTGGAATAGAAGGGAGAACTGATAGAAGTACTCAAGGTGCCCTCCCCACACCCCGTCAGGAGGCTGCGGAGTATGGATGTAGATGTAGATCTGTGAAAACAACATTGGCCTACTGTTTGACTGTCCTGGTGGCATGTTGATGACTCCACTCTAGATGTTCCCTTCTGTGAAGATGTGTCAGAGGTACACATACTGCAGATCTCTGACAAAGGCCACACTGCTGAAGCGTTCTGCACACTGTTTGTCTCGATAAAATGTCCAGTGGATGCTGCTAGGTCCGGTGCCATTTTCCATGCAGTACTAAGGCGGTACTGTTGTGCCCTGGGTGCCAAATAATAATCGTCTCTTTCTGATGTCACATGCAGTTGAACCTGCACTAGTCTCTGGAATGCAGTTTCAGTGTCTATAACCAGTTGCCACATCCAAGAAGCAACAGAACGATTCCTTTTAAGCCAACAGGTCACATCAATTTGCAACTGTTCTATTTCCATTCTTCCTATGGCCCTCCCCTGCAGAGTATCTGAAGGCATCTTCTCTGTGCCATACTGTACTGTCTGTGACTGTGTGCACAGCAACTGTGGGTGTGTGCCTACCCAGTAAACACTAGCCCATTAGACAGCTGCCATGACGTCGTCATTGGCGTGGTTGTCTACTGACTGGAATGCCATCTTCTCTGCAGAACATGATCAAACAGACATCTGATGACAGTTTGTGTGATGGTATCATGAATTAGACACAGGGTGGGGAAATAGAGGTTTGTTGCTTTTATTTTGGACACCAGTGTATTTGGCAGATGGCCTAGCCTGCCCATTCCCTCAACTTAAATTGCATCGAACATACATTGGATGTGGTGGGGGGATGTATTAAAGCACACCCCCATGTACCAATGACCATCCAGCTGTTGTCAACTGCACTGGTAGAGGAATGGAATGCCCTACTATAAGAGAACTTGTAACCAATCTTTGACCAACATGGGAGCACATTGCTGAGCATGCTCTGCCATCTGTAGTGATCATACACACTGTTAAGCACCATGTGCTGCTCTTTGCAATGTCCAGGGGACCACCACAAATCACAGTGACATCAGTGTAATTATTATCCTTGAATTAGAGCATAATTTCTATTCATTACATGTAATAGTTTACTGTGCATATCAGTGTCATATAAGCAAACACCATCTGATACAGGCCTTGAAGGGGCAATGGTGCCGACCAGCTGCTTTGTCATCCTCAGCCTATAGGCGTCAATGGATGGGGATGTAGAGAGAGATATATGGAGGTGCATTTGGTCAGTACCCTACTCTCCCAGTCGTCGTCAGTTATCATTACTGGTGTTGTTACTTCTCAATTAAGTAGCTCCTCAAATTGGCCTCACAAGGGCTGAATGCAGCCCACTTGCCAACAGCATTCAGCAGGCCTGGAAGATGAGCCACCCAAGTGCTAGCCAAGCCTGACAGTGCTTATCTTCTGTGATGTGACAGGAACCAGTCTTACCACTGCAGCAGAGCTGTTGACACTGGTCTTCATATGCTTGAAGTATATTCAAATATAAACCTAATAATGCTATTAAATCCTAACGAAGCATTAGTGACACCTTATGACTATTGCTGAAAGTATGTTGGGTTTCACTATAGAACAAGTTTATGAAAGATGCACATATACACTAGAAAAACCCAACTAACGTTATTATTGGTGTTGAGTACTGAATACACTGTATGTATTCCCATTGTAAAATGATATGTGAATTCAGGTAAATGTATGTGAGGAACTTGGCAGCCACTTCTATTAACTCACCAACTGAAAGCAATACAGCACTTGAGTTGGCAGGCTGGCTGGTGTGGCCGAGCGGTTCTAGGCACTTCAGTCTGTAACCGCTACTGTCGCAGGTTCAAATCCTGCCTCAGGCATGGAAGTGTGTGATGTCCTTAGGTTAGTTAGATTTAAGAAGTTCTAAGTTCTAGGGGACTGATGACCTCAGATGTTAAGTCCCATAGTGCTCAGACCCATTTGAACCATTTTTTTGTTGGCGGCTGTGACTGAACAAACATCTTCCATAGAGTGTGTACAAGTATTTACATACATAAGGTTTATGTAGACTTGAAAAACTGGTAATATATTAACACTTTTGTAGAAATGAGGAATCATTTATTCACATTGGTACAGTCAGCCAGCTTTTTAATAAAGAGTAACTTCACCATATTTAGTATATCTTTCATTTGGTGCTGCTTTTCTGTTTTGATGGTTTCAATGCATTGAAGAATAATAATTATTGCAAAAACTTGGACAAAATTGATACTAAATTGCCGATCTTGGTAATAAATTAAATATTTCATAAAATTTGTCTGACTGCATATGTAAAACACACAAGTGGTACCAGAACAAATGCTCTAAATACACATTTGCATGTACAGTACCTGAAGTATATTACACTGTTCCTTTTGAGATGTTTAATTGAACAGTAGATGATACTGTGGCTCCAACTGCCATTAGTAGTTGACACTTTTGTTCACTCAGTCAGGGGCTTAATGCAAAGACAGTAAAACAAAAGTTATGTTGTACTGCTGTGGGAGATAATACACTCCTGGAAATTGAAATAAGAACACCGTGAATTCATTGCCCCAGGAAGGGGAAACTTTATTGACACATTCCTGGGGTCAGATACATCACATGATCACACTGACAGAACCACAGGCACATAGACACAGGCAACAGAGCATGCACAATGTCGGCACTAGTACAGCGTATATCCACCTTTCGCAGCAATGCAGGCTGCTATTCTCCCATGGAGATGATCGTAGAGATGCTGGATGTAGTCCTGTGGAACGGCTTGCCATGCCATTTCCACCTGGCGCCTCAGTTGGACCAGCGTTCGTGCTGGACGTGCAGACCGCGTGAGACGACGCTTCATCCAGTCCCAAACATGCTCAATGGGGGACAGATCCGGAGATCTTGCTGGCCAGGGTAGTTGATTTACACCTTCTAGAGCACGTTGGGTGGCACGGGATACATGCGGACGTGCATTGTCCTGTTGGAACAGCAAGTTCCCTTGCCAGTCTAGGAATGGTAGAACGATGGGTTCGATGACGGTTTGGATGTACCGTGCACTATTCCGTGTCCCCTCGACGATCACCAGGGGTGTACGGCCAGTGTAGGAGATCGCTCCCCACACCATGATGCTGGGTGTTGGCCCTGTGTGCCTCGGTCGTATGCAGTCCTGATTGTGGCGCTCACCTGCACGGTGCCAAACACACATACGACCATCATTGGCACCAAGGCAGAAGCGACTCTCATCGCTGAAGACGACACATCTCCATTCGTCCCTCCATTCACGGCTGTCGCGACACCACTGGAGGCGGGCTGCACGATGTTGGGGCGTGAGCGGAAGACGGCCTAACGGTGTGCGGGACCGTAGCCCAGCTTCATGGAGACGGTTGCGAATGGTCCTCGCCGACAGTCACGACAATGAGCTGAACAACAGTTACAATCATTGCTTATACATTCACAACCAAGGGATAAACAACAGTACTTAACATGTGGGTCAGGGGTGGGGGTGGGGGTGGGGTATAAGGGGTAAGGGTAAGGGATAAGGGAGTGTTTATGTGCCACAATATTGGTATTAGTTTTAAAAATGGTAGGTCCTTCAGTGCACTTGCTGGCCTCTCTCTTTACAATAGTCCACAACTTGGCCCTTCTGGTTTGAATAACTTGTGGTACATGTAACATAAACCTGTTAGCACCATGTATAGACAAGATGTCACAGTGCATAATTAAGATATGTAATAATGGCAGCAAACATACATAACCCGGTGTGCATGCGCACACAAAATCTGCAATGAAAAACAATGACAAGTATTAAAATTATCACTTGGCGTTACAAGCCACTGACCCATTTAATTTTAATATTTTAGTTTAGCCATCTGTGAATTCAGCAATTGATGATTGCTCCCTCTCAAACTGACTTAACAAACCAACAATCTGAATTACTTCCAGACACTTTGAGTAAAAAGTAAGTATTTGAACAATGCAAACAAGAGCATTTGACTTCATGAAACAATTCTGGATCAGCAGCAGTGCAAACAGTTTAAGCCAGTTACTCATGTTTCCACACACACTCAGTAAGTCAAAAGCTAATTCACAAACACCACCTCAGTTTAAAAGAAACAACAGGGTCAGCTCACTTCATCATACTAAAATTATAAACAATTCAGTGATCATACTCCCACTTCATTTTTAAGTAATGATTGAGTAAACGAATCTCCATTTAAAGCATAAAATATCTAAAGTACACTAGAATAACAACAACAGCATGTTATTGTTCTTTAAATATGAACACCATGCTAAATTACAGCCAACTGAAGCTAAGATTTCTTAATGGGCAAAAGAAACTTTAACAGCAAAATGTGGCCAAATTACTGATATCAAATGACTTACACCAACCAGCTGTTCAACACATATACCCTTGGTAGTGCAGTCACATCACAGAATAATGTATAATAGTGTAACTGTACTCACACTTCCTCTATAACTGGGGTGTGGGACACACTAATGCTGTAAACAGCAACTCAGACATCAAACCAACTAAACAGACAAACAGTCACCACTGTTTGTGAACACCAGTGCAAATTGGCCCCTCAGATTCGAATACACAGCTCTCATTTGACTTTTACTCTGTCACAAAGACAGCTCCGCACAGTCACGGCAGGCAACGTGTTCTCACTGCACCAACTGCTCACAATACCAGCAGCCGCGTGACCCGCCATATCTTTGAGTATCCTTGCACTATCGTGGAACCAAACTTCAAGGACTCAAGAGTAACCAACATGCTACACACATTTACATTTTACATAGCCGTCCACTCAAAAACCCTCACACCAGTGTCTCTGACTGGAGGACTAAGTAATAAGTGACCATTGACAACAAGAGAGGCACTACTCTGTCCATCAAGCCAGCACACATGGATCACATAAATTGATACCAGTTTTATCTCACAACATAGACATATTGCAGTATATGGTTTTGTTTTTGTCTTATTGTAAGGCATTAAAAGTGGAATTATAAGCGACTACATGATAAGCCCAACCAACGAAAGGAAAGACAGCTAAAGGCAGATACTTGTAGAAAGGTCCATAAAATACGCCATAGAGAAATGGAGGTGATAAACTGAAGATTAAATTTCCTTCGCCATATTGCTGCGACAGATAAAAAGTAAAATGCGGTCGACAGCCCACATGTCATTCACCAAAACAGCTGGTAACTCAGACAGCAAACATAAATTGGAACGTAAGTGATTAATAAAAGGGCATTCTGTCAGGAAATGGCAAACCGTCAAAGGTTGAGGGCAATGAGCACAAAGTGGTGGAGGAGCACCACTTAACAATGGTGATGGCTAAAAACACAATGCCTAATACGTAACCTAGCTAAAATGATCTCACAGCAAGATGGCCAAGATGAGGTCATCCAAGCTGCTGGGGGAGGTTAAATTTCCTGGAGCTTGTTCCCATGAAAGGAGGACCAGTGATGAGTCCAATGTGCCATTACCTGCTGACAGACGGCAACACAGATATCATTCGAGGGAATGGAAGAGCTAGGGGGCTGAGGCACGAGGACTGCAGCATTGGCAACAGCATCAGCAGCCTTGTCTCCCATCGGATCAACATGACCAGCGACCCACATAAACATCAAAGTGGCTCCATCAACAGCGAGAAAGTGATAGCTTTCCTGGGACCTTTGCACTAAAGGATGCATAATGTACCGCACACAGAGGCTCTGAATGGCACAGAGAGGGGCGGGATGTGTACTGCATGGCCCTACACAGGGTGAAGAGCTCTGGTGTAAATACTGAACAGTGTTCTGGAAGCTGATACTGAAAAACATCAGTGTCAGTGACAAAGGCACACTCAACATGGTGGTCAGTCTGAGAGCCATCAGCGTACAGAAAGGTACTATTGCCAAGTTCCATGGGAATGTCGTGAAGCTTACAGCGATAGAGTGAAGCTGGAGTATTGTCCTCCTGAAACGAATGAAGGCCAAGGTGAACACAAGACACTGCACAAAGCCAGCATGGTAGGGGTTTCACACCCATCAGGAAAGTGGCAGGTAGCATGAAGTTAAGCTGCTGGAGCAAGTGCCAAAAGTGAACTCCAGGAAGTAACAGAGAGGAGGGATGCGCCTCATACTGAGGATCAAAGGAGACATTGGAGAAGGAGGCACAGGATGGGTGGCTTGGCATGACAGACAAATGACTTGCCTATCTGCTGAGGAGGAGGTCACAGTGGTTTGACAGTGATATTTTGGCAGCTTCTGCATACAGACTCTTGACCAAGCTAGTGTAAAAGGTGCCAGTGGCCAAACGGATGCCAAGATGGTGGACTGTACTGAAACAGTGTAAGATGGGCAGATGTGCAGATGCATAAACGTAAACCCCATAGTCTAGTTTTGAATGGGCAAGGAACCGGTACAAATGGAGGAGGGTGGTCTGATACGTTCCCCAGAAACTACAGCTGAGAACACACAGGACATTTTGAGAGACCTCATACAGCAGGCAGGCACATAAGACATGTGGGAGGACCAAGAAAGTTTCCTATGGATCATGAGCTGCAGAAATTTCGTAGTTTCAATGAGTGGAAGAGCAACAGGCCCAAGATGTAAAGACAGTGGAAGAAATCAATTGAGCTACCAGAAATTTATACAAACGGTTTTGTTGGCAGACAAGTGAAAACCACTCTCAATGCACCATGTGTAAAGATGATTGAGACATCGCTGAAGATGCTGCTCAAGAAGGCAAGCCTGTGAAGAACTGCAATAGGTGGCAAAATCGTCAACTGAAAGGGGTCTGGAGATGCTTGGCAGGAGACAAGCCATAATAGGGTTAATGGTGATAGCAAAAAGGATGAAGCTCAGCACAGGATCCTGAGGCACACCGTTTTCCTGGATGAAGGTGTCTGACAAGGCAGAACCCACAAGTACCATGAAAACATGGGCTTTTAAAAATTCCTGAAGGAAACGGGGCGTGTGGCCACAGAAGCTCTGCATGTGGAGAATACGGAGGATACCAGTCCTCCAGCAGGAGTCATAGGCTTTCTCCAAATCAGAAAAGGCAGCCACTGTCTGGTGAGGGTGGGTGAAATGATGAGATAGTCAACTGCAGAACAGCATACTCAAAATCCACTCTGCGCAGTGGTCAGAAAATTTTGAGACTCGAGCCACCATACCAGCCAGGCACAAACCATATGTTCCATCACATTGCAAACACAGCTGGTAAGAGAAATGGGGCTACAACTAGAAAAAAGGTGATTGTCTTTGCTGGGCTTATGTATGGGTATGACAGTGGCTTTATCCCAGTGTCTGGGGAACGTGACCTCTGCCCAGATGTGATTGTATGTGTGAAGGAGGAAGTGCTTGCCCATAAGAGAAAAGTTGTGCAACATCTGAATGTGAATGTCGCCCAGCTCTGGGATGGAGGATCGGGATGAAATGAGAGCAAGATATAGCTCCAGCACAGTAAAGGTGGCACTGTAGCTCTCACCATTCTGAGAAGAGACTGGTATTCCCCAAGCCTTCTCCACTCATTTCCGATGGAGGAAGGCAGGGTATTAGTGTGAGGAGGTTGAAATCTCCACAAATTATTGGCCTCAGGTGTTTGAGATAGCAATAGGGTACACAATGACATTGGCTGCTACTGTCATGCTGGAAATCAGGAAATGGACCTTGGTCCCAGAAAGCTGTTGGAGGTTGTTCCACGTGATGAAAGAGGGAATGGAACTGTTGAAGGAACTAGTTAATGAAATCCAGCTAGCTTTTTTGTTAACCCAAAGAATGCAATGACACTGTGCATGAAACTGTTTGTATTGAATGGAGTTTGCCATCATAGGATGATAGTTAAAAACATGGAGAGCATGTCTCCATGTGCGAATAGCATTCTGGCACACCCCAGTCCACCAAGGGATCTGGACATGGTGCAATAAAGAGGAAGTGCAAGGACTGGTACGTTCTGTGGTGGTAAGGATAACATTTGTAAGATATTCTACTTGGTCATCACTATTGGGGAAATGCACTTCATTTAAGGTCGCTAGGGAGGAGTAAAACCTCCAGTTGGCCTTAGAAAGCTGCCATTTGGGTGTGCACATAGGTACATAGGTGGGATAGAAATCAGCACACCGACAGAACACAGGAAACGGTTGCTCAAGTACATATCAGAAAGAATGGACCATTTGAGATGACCGGAAGCTGCACAGTGGAGAATGAGAGGTCAAAATGGGAATAGGTGTGTGTGGTGTCTGAAAGGAACGTGCATGCTCCTATGTTAAGGCAGATGAGGTGAAGTTGACTGATAAGGTCAGCCATCAGGCCACCTGGGAATACTCCAAAGGAGATGGTGTACATTAAAGTCAATGAGCAGCAGAAATGGGTGAGGGAGTTGCCCAATAAGCTGGAGGAAGTCTGCCTTGATGACACTGAATGATGGAGGGATGTAAAAGATGCGAACGGAAAACATGAAGTCAGGAAGGAAAATATGTACTGCTACAAGTTGAAGCAGGTTAGTCAGGGAGATGGGTTGACTGTCAATGTCATACTCGATGAGCAGCATGACTCCCCCACAAGCTGGAATGCCATCAGGGGAAAGTCAAAGTAGACCAGAAAGAAATGCGGCCGGTGAAAGCTAACATCGTGACCCCACTTTATTTCCTGGAGGCAGAGGACACACAGACACTGCGTTTCGAAGGGCAGCCACAAGTCCTTTTCATTGGATTGAAGGCCACAAACATTCCATTGGAGGAGAGTCATGATGAGGAAAGGGGAGGGGGGGAAAACGAAGGGATGCCATATCGGCAGCTCCCGAGTGTAGCCTTTGATGACTCACTGCTACATGACACAGAGACTAGAAGATCTGGGTCCATGAGGTCTGCAGATATGTTGGCATTCTCCTTCTGTCAGTCTCCACAGTCAAGCCCAGAAAAAGGTTGGCAGTGTGCACTGGTGACATGTAGGCTGGCTGGGTGAGTGTTTCATGTGGTGACACCATCAAAGAGGATCTCCGAGATGGTGAAGCAGATGCCTTTGTTTGACTTTTTGGAGCCTTTCCAGTTGGCAGGGGAAGACTCAGATGTTAGTTGGCTGGAGGGACGTAGAAAGTCTTTGTGGGAGTATTCCCTCTGTCCATTCGGGCCCGCTGGTTGTGTAGCAGGTGACATTGCCCCGTGCAGCGAAACTTTGGTGGCTTGCTGCACAGCTGGAGGAGGAGGACACGAGGATGCTACCATGACACAGAGATATTACAACCATTGTGCTGAATTTTGTGTCACATGTTTGCATGGCCATGTCCCTCATGGAGCGAGAAGCAGCAAGAACAGTACTGTAAGTGGCAGATGGTAGAACATAGAGTTTACGACTAGCCAACAACTTGCAAACAACAGGGAAAGGCACTTTTTCCTTCACCTGGATCTCCTGGACAACCCAGTCATTGAGATACATGGGACAATCTTGGGAGGAGGTGGCATGATCGCCATTACAGTTGATACAGTGGGGAGAAGAAGGTGGACAATTGCCCTCATTAGTATCCCTACCACAGGTTACACATTTGGACGGTTGTCATCAGGACATGCAACTGTGGTTGTAACAATGACACTGGTAGCAGTGCCAGGTTTGAAATGTACTGTTGAAATGTGATAACTTCATAACCTGCTTTGATCTTTGATGGAAGCACCACTCTATCATAAGTTACAAAGCGACTGTGTGTGGGCACTAAGGGTTCATCTACCTTTTTCATCACCCAATGGACTGCAACAACACCCTGATCAGAGAGGTATGACTGGATTTCTGCCTTGGTCAGGCCACTGAGCAGCCTAGGGTCAGTAACACCATGGAAAGAATTCGCCGTTTTATGGGCCTCCACACGAACAGGATAGCCATGGGTAAGTGAAGCTGCAAGCTGTTGTTGTGCTTGAGAATCAGAAGTACTCTCCCAAAGCAAAGTGACATTGTGTAAACGATAACAAGATTGCACAGTGCCAGCAACTTCATCAGCACTTTTCTGAATAATAAATGGATTTACCTTAGGAAAGGACTGACTGTCTTCAGTATGTGAAAACACAAGGAACAGCTGGGAGAGTCTTTGAATTGTTAGCCTCATTCAGTTTATGTTTAGTAGACATTGGCTGTGAAGAAGGTGACTGGCTCATTGTGTGAAAATCCCCTGGACTGCCAGCATATCAGATGGCATGCTCCTTCCAACTAGGAGACCCTCTCTCACAGAGGGGGGGCTCACTCACCTTAGGTGGTAGTTCACACCTCCTGAACATCTGACAGAGGGACCAAATTGAACAACTCAGGCAATCTCCTTTCCCTGGGCTTGGCCTGTAACAGGGGGTATGTGCAAAACTCACCAGTCAACCTGGGGCAGGACATATGTGTTACCCAGTCATCTGTTTTGTGTCAGATGTGTGGGCTGGCCTTCAGGAGTGCACATGGAAGAAGAAGAAGAAGAAGAAGAAGAAGAAGAAGGAGGAGGAGGACCTCAAACACTGAAGCGCAGGAAGGGCAGGAGAAGGGGAATAAAGAAAGAAAAAAGGAACGAAAAACAGTGGAGAGACTGTTCTGATATCAGCTACTGAAAATGCAGAACTCATTTCCAAAAACATTCCAGACATGTTCCCCAAAGAAGAGGCAAAAAAAGTAGCAAGAGGATAGACATGCAGCGTGGACAGGAAATGACGCTGCAATGGTTTGTACTTTCGGAACAACGGTATGACCATACTAAACATCAAACATGGGAGAGTTCACACTCTGTGGTGTAAAACAGCACTCATGATGCTTACTGCATCTTGTAGAGGTTCATTCTTACTTCTAAAGCAATGTTTAAATGACACGATCTTCAACCACTGTAAAACCATGTGTCATCAGTTTCTGACTTTTGGTACAATATGTGGCCTATGATTAGCAATATTTCCTTTTCAACTGTCGAAACTACTATACGTTAAATGATTTTTCCATTGGAGCACATAGGATCAATGGAACATAACAGCGAAGTGCTGGCAGCCTACAACTGCATGAAATCTTGCAACTGCATAAAGCTTCTGGCACACATGAATCTTCTTCAGGTTTGAGTCCGTGGCAATTTTTGTCCTACATTTGAATCTGCTATGAAGTGGTCCCTCACTTCCAATAGAACATACAATGACCTCGAGTATCCAAAAGCAAGCATCATGTTTGTGTCACCTCTAACCGCACTAGCCACCAACACGTCCTTATTCTTCCACCAACAATGTAAGGAAAATAATAGATTGCTACTCACTCTAAAGATAACATGTTGAACTGTGGACCAGGACAACAAAAAGAGTTTACATTTTCAGCTTTCAGTCAAAGCCTTCTCCAGTAAAAGGTGCCTGTCATGTGTGTGTGAGGTGTATTTGCTTGTGTGTGTTTCCTTTTCAGAAGATGGCTTTGTTGTGCCTATATGCAACTCAATATGTCATCTTTACGGTTAGCAGCAGTCTGTCCTTTACCTTATATTGTTGATATTACAACCTGGAGTTTCCATTGTTTGCTTATTGTTCCACCCACATGTGATGGTTGTAGTGTAATCAACAAGAAATAGTAATCCACAAACTTTAGAAGATTCAGGTTGTTCTGTTGAAGATAACACGACAAAGCAAAGCTAAAGATTATTTGAATCAGGGTGGTATTGACAGTGAAACAGTGATTACAGTCCTACTAGTCATACTTTTTACATATATTGTCTCTCAGAAACATCAAAGGAAGTATCAAGTGACAGCCATGTCTCAAGGTATGTATGATTCAACCAAAGCTCGGTCTAAATATATTTGTTGCATATTTGGGAAACCAGGTCATGTTAGTGCACAATGCACAGTTAAATTGTCCCAAAAGCATAAAAATAACAATTCTGCAAATGTAGCAAAAAATGTGCAAGAGATAGGTGGAAGTGAAAATAATTTTTCTTTCTCAGCTGTTACTGGAGGTTTTGCAGATAGCAAAGTAGAGTTGTTTCTGAACTTGTGGCAACAGAACATGTAATTAATGAATCTGTTCCTATGATGCATGTGAAAGAACTGGAAAATCCAATAGAACAAAGGTTGCCAAAACAGATACAATTTTGTTTGCCAGAAATGTTGTAGTAGTTGATAGTGAAGGCATTTATCTGGAAATAAATTTGAAATAAAAATAAAAGATGTTCTTACAGTGTCATGTTTTCTAAATAATTTGGCAGTGTGTAAACTAGAGATGACTGGACACTACATTGCTTTGGAAAATTCAGTGTATTCAATTCAAAAGGGTAATAAAGTTGTAGCTCAAAGAAGAGTTTCAGGCATGTATACCCTTTTGTTCAAACATACTAAGAGTTCTATTTGGCATTACTGTGTTTCTGACAGTGGTGTAGAGCTGTGGCATATGTGCTTAGGGCACTTGAACCTTGAAAATCTAAAGAAACTTAATTATCTAGCATTGGGAATGGACCGAGCATTATCGTAAAGTTTTATAAACCCATAAACAAATGTTTGACCTTCACGGATGGTAAACAGACATAATTACCACATATTCAGTCTCGTGTTTGAGCCAGACAACCATTTGGATGAATACATAATAATGTGCTTGGTCCTATAACGATTGTTTCTTTTGATGGAAATAAATAAATAGTGACTTTCACTGATGACTGTACTCACTTTACAACAGATTACTCTCTTCAGCCAAGCCTGAGGTGTTTCATTACTTTAAAGTATACTATGGGATGGCTACTGCTCATTTTAAGAAGAAGATCAGCAGGTTTAGATGTGACAGTGGTTGTGAAAAGATTTCAAATGAAATGATGAAATTCTTTGGAGGAATCGAGGTGCAGCTCTAGTTAACTAAAAGGTACACACCTCAGCAAACTGGAGTGGCAGAATGACGCATCATACTATCATTGAAAAGTTTCATTGGATGCAAACCTGGAAAGCAATTTTGGTCATAAACGGTACTGCCAATTGTTTCTATCATTACCTGCATTCCAACCTCAGCTATACACGGAGAAATTCCAGCAATGCTATGGTATGGAAGGAAGCCAAATTTGAAGGAACTGTGTGTGTCTGGGTGTAATGCATACTTGCACATTCCAAAGGAACTAGGGGCTTGTAACTTTCGCACCAGGTGATTAGAATATTTAATGATGAGATATTGTCCAAATGGTTACAGATTATAGTGTCCCATACAATACAAGATTGCATTTGTAATGATGTAATTTTTGAAGAAGGTAATTTTCTATTTGAGGGTCAAAGTAGTGGTGACTGGATCTTTAAGGAGACTTTTCAAATGGACAACATAACACAGAATATAGCAGATGACAATACCATCAGAATGAAACCAACCCTGAGGAATCTGAACAAACTGTTGAAGATAACTCAGAGCCCTTCACTTCAGAAGAAGTGAAGAAAGTAGGAGCCACTGCTGGAAAGCAGTAGAACAACAAGAAAACCTAGATACTTTGATGATTATGTGGTATTAGCCTTGAATGCAGAAGCATTTGTGAATAACTTATCTCAGAAGTCTGAAGATGTGAAGTGTCACCATGATAAAGAAGAATGGACAAAAACAATAGAGGAAGACCTGGACTCTGTCATCTAATGGAACTGCACCACTTCCAGCAAATAAGAGAGTCATTAACAGTATGTGGGTGTTCAAAGTAGAAAGAGATGCATCTGAAAATACTGAAAAATATAAGGCACCTTCAGTTATTAAAGGTTGTGTTCAGGTAAAAAGACAAGACAATGAGGAGACATATGCTCCAGTTGCTTGACTCCCAACAGTGTGAACTTTTGTTAGTCTGGTGAATGAACATGATTTATTTATGGAACAAATGGCTGTACAAAAAGCATTCCTGCATGAAGAACTGACTGAAGAAATTTATACAAAAGTTCCACAAGTTGTAAAGAGTAAGGAAGGACTTGTATGCAAACTCAACAATGTTTTATATGGGCAGAAGCAGGAATCAAGAACTTAGAACTTCAAATTTGACAGTTTAATGAAGGAAATCAGGATTCGAAAATATGAAGTTGATAGCTGTCTCTCTGTTAAAAACACTGATGGATATAATACTTATTTGCTACTGTATGTAGATTATATTCGAATTGCTGGAAAATCATTGATACTAAGAAGTAGTAAAAATTAAGTATATTAAAGGAACACTTGACATTCATCTGTGTCACAAAAAGGGAAATTCAAGTGTTCGTCTCTGACTGGGCAAGTGAAGACGATTGAATATCTACAACAGCATACATAGTCCAGGTATTTCGAAATACTGTTTGTTGGGCTAAAAGGAGGCAGGAGCGTAACATATTGCTTCAGCAACAGCTACACAGACACCCTGTGGCTGACAAATCTTCTTGAAGAATTTAAAATATTTATGAAAACTGAACACTGTATCACGCATGTCTATTACAGAAGTGGGAACTTGGAGGATTGAGGCATATGAATATTAAATTCGATCTCATACATCAGCTGCTTCACGAAAGACATCTGAATTTTCAACACATCAGCTATGAGGAATGAGACGCAGATATTCAACAAAAGCTACTATGAGTGCACAGTTCAATAGACCGTGTCCAAAGATGGGATTAGTGAAATTTGCAGATACTTAATGGAAGTATCAAATTGAGGTGAGGGGTGTTGAAGTAATGATTGTTAAATAATCATACTTGGAACTTTTCTTCTTTTATTTTATTTTATTTTATTTTTTTTGTGTGCTTTTCTGTGTTTTCTCACCCCATGATTTTTATAGCAGTAACTAATAAACTGATATTATGTATCTACATACCCGGTATTTCCTAGCATTAATGACACACATTTCATCCCCAGTTGTATATACACTAGTGATGCACAGTTAAAGTATCAATCAATGATTTTTTTTAACAACAGCCTTTCAGAAATTCACCAGATTTACAGAGGGCATAAATTCAAAAGTTTTTGCAAGAGTTATGGAAAAAACCCACCCTACACTGCAAACACACTATACCCAAGGTTTTAATACCTTCCACCATACAACATCAAGTTAGGCCTACATATACAAAACACTGTATTACAGCTCATGGCGAATATTTGATTTGTGGGGATATAAATTCTCATATATTTTTCACTAATACATGACGTTTACACTGCCGCAGACGTTAATTTTCACAGGGCATTTAACCAGTTCCACATTACAATATCAACAAGCAAACACAAAACATTAAATATCTCTGAATATCATGGCTTTTTGGGCATAAAAGGAGGCACCAATCAAAGTTTCACTATTTGCCGAACGGGTACGAATTGTACCTTTTGCAACTCCCAGCCGTTTCGTAACTAATATTCCTTTTATGCCTCCGATCACACAATAAAAGTTTTGTTAACGCAAAAAATTAATTTACAGTCGATTCACGCTGTACGGTATCATTGGTTGATGGTAGCTCAATTCACATTGGTTGACGGCACTGTTGAGGCTTAACTTTCTGTATGTATTTTAGGTCGAGGAAATATGTGGGTGTAGGGATTGCTAGCTCAGCAGTTCTACAAGCAGAGCTACCCCAGTCTGGATGGGGCGCTGGTAAGGAGGGCGGAGGGGTGTGGTGGGGGGGGGGGGGGGCGGGTAATTTGGAAAAACTGGTAGTTGTACATTACTTTAAAATAAAATAAACTGCATCACAATAAAATACCTAATTCTGATATTGTGTGTTTTTCCGTTACTTGTTACTGTTGGTTCATGACTTTTTATTTATTTATTTATTCCATGTGATCTGATGGTACACAGAGTGTTACAGATGTCGAAAAATATCAGTTAACATTGTTAACATATATTAGCTTACAGTATCCTAATGTATTATATTGGTTAAGTTTACTTCACTCCAGTGCTCAATGTTTTCAGTTTAACATAAATAGCAGGATTAGGTATTCATTTACAGAGTAAAATCAGCTACACAACAATTATGACTTCACAGCTTAGCTAAATTTTATGTTGTCTTCGATGGAATTAATACTAGTGTGAAGATTATTGAACTGTTGGAGGCCCATGTGGAAAGCTTCCTTTTTACACAGTTAGTGTTTGTACATAAAACCTGCAGATTTGAGTTTTCCCTAGTGTTGTGTTTATGTATTTCATTATTTTTTACCACTCTGGAGGCAGTTGGCACTATGTGGTTTCTGAAAAATTTTAGAGTCTCGAGAATGTATAGGCAAGGCAGTATAAGGATTTCCAACTTTCCGAAGATGTGTTTGCAGGAGTCTCTGGGTTTGCTCTCTTCTGGATTTTGAATTTGCTTAGGGCAGTTGGAGAATTTCCCCAAAATATCACACCATATTTTAGGTGGGCTTGTATGTAAGCATAGTACACCTTGGTTAGTGTTTTCTGGCTAGCACATGATTTCAGTACACTCAATGCATAACAGCCAGTACTAATTCTGGCGTTTACCTTTCCTGTATGTGTATTCCATTTAGGTTATCTTGAACCCAAAGACCCAGGAATTTGAAAACAGTGTCAGTACCTATTGGCTGGTTATTTACAGTGACATGTGGCTTAAAGGAATTTGCATTTTGTGTTGTGCAAAAGTTCATGGAAGCTGTCGTTTTGGTGTTGATAGTTAATCTCTTGATTTTAGCCCAGTTACTAAGTTGTCCAGTTTCCAAGTTCACAGGTTTTTGCACAGACTCTGTATTCTCCCATTTGAGGAGTACAGTTGTATCATCAGCAAATATTATTGTTTTGTGTGCATCTACATTCAGGCTCAAGTCATTCATATACAGGAGGAAAAGTAGAGGTCCCAATACTGAGCCCTGTGGTACACCTTGCTTTACAGTTTTATTACTCAATAGGATTTCGGTTATTGAGTTGGTTTGTCTATTAGTGTATTTCATGCTGACTCTCTGCATCTGATTGGTTAGGAATGAAGCAATCCAATTGTTTTGGATTCCTCCGATACCATAGTGCTCTACTTTTTTAGCAATATTTTGTGGTCAAAAGTCTGACAGATCCAGAAATATGCCTGTTATGGCCTGTTTTTATCTAACAGATCTAATAGCATATTTATGCAACCATATTCTGCAGTTTCAGTTGATTTGTTGCTTCTGAACCCATGTTGAGCTAAACTTAGTAAACCTTTCTTTTCAATGAAATCCATCAGTTTTTTGCACATAATTTTTTCAAAAACTTTACAAAAGCAGTATGGGATTGAGATAGGCCTGTAGTTATTCATACCGTTATTATTACCTTTTTTGAAGACAGGAATTAGGCCTACTTTAGAAAGTTTCAGAGCTTCAGGGAAAGTACCTGCCTGGAAAGAACAGTCACAGAGATGAGTTAATGGTTCAGTAATTGTGTGTACACAATTTTTGATGACCGTTACAGGGATAACATTAATTCCAGCTAAATATGCCTTTTTTAAGTCTCTGAGGACTTTTGAAACATCATTTTCAGTGACTTTGGTAATGAAAATTGACTCTGCACATGTGTGATATTTTTGGTTTGCTGGTCGGTAGTTTGTGTTAGGATTATTTTTGATTAATTTTCCAGCTATGCTTGCTAAGAATTTGTTGAGAGTTAACGACAACTAATGGATTAGATATAGATTCATTGTTGAGTTTGATTTCCATGTCCTTGTTTGTAGCTTTGTTTTCCCCTCTTTCCCTTTTTATAATATTCCACATTGCTTTTACTTTATTGCTGGATTTGTCAACGTATTCATCATTTTGCAACCTTTTTGCCTGTCTCTTCTTATGATACGTGCATAGTTTTTATAGTATTCTGTTAGTTGAGGGGAGTCACTACTTTGTTTACATAACATGTGGCGTATTCTTTTATGTTTGCAAGAGATTTTTATAGCTGGTGTAATCCAAGTCTTGTTTTCCTTATTATTATTTATTCTTACTGGTTTTTGTGGAAAAGCCTCTTCAAAGTGGTGGATCATTGTGTCAAGAAATATGTTGAATTTCATGTTGACATCATTGGCTGTGTACATCGCTGTCCACTTTTCTTTACTAAGGAGGGCATTTAGCTTGTTCAAGTTATCTTGAGTGAAAAACCTTCGTAAAGTTTTAGGTGGGACTGGGTTTGAGGTATCTTTGCTAACATCGACCTTTAGAATGACAGCTCGGTGGTCGCTGAATCCTGCATTGTAAAGGCCTACTTCTAATGTTGGGTTAAGTTTATTCCTATTTGCAAAAATTTGATCTAGAGGTGTCTTGGATGTGGGTGTTATTCTAGTGGACTCATTTACAAGGCCATGCAGATTATAAGTTTTTGCAATGTTAATCAATGTCTCCCTGTTTCTGTTGTGGGTGAGAAAGTCTATATTAAAGTCACCACATATAATTACATCCTGTTTCCACTGACTTATTTTGGATAGAAATAAGACCATTTGTAACACAAAATCATTAATAGTACTGGAGGGGGGACGGTAAATTGTAGCTACAATTAGATTTAGAACTGTAAGCTTTATGGCTGCACATTCAAAGAACTTCTCTGTTCCTATTTCCTTTAGGGTAGGAAGTGGGCTGTATTCAATGTGTTGTTTTATGAAGATAGCAACCCTACCATGTCCATCATTTGCTCTGGAGTAGTGTTCACACAATATGAAATTTGATAGTGAGATTAACTGAGGACCAAACTGTGATTCAGACCACTTTGTGATAAAATCAGTCTTGAGAGAGAAACTGTCACTAACAAATGGCAACAGAATGGGGAAGATGATGAAATGGAATGCAGACAAACTGAACATCCCTGATGAAGTAAAAAAATACCAAGTAACACTAAGCAGAAAGTTGAGCAATGAAGAGACCACAGTAGGAGTAGATGAAACGTGGAACAGGTTTGAAAAAGCCATTAAGGATGCTGCAGAGGAAATAATAGGCATAAGATGGAACAGAAAAACCCAGGAATGGTTTGATGAAGATTGCAGGTCAGCAATAGAGGAAAACAACAGGGCAATAACAAAAGTGCTACAGAGAGAAACCAGAAATAATGTGGAACAATATAGAGAATGAAGGAGAAGAGCTAACAGACTGTGCAAGAGAAAGGAAAGAGAGTGGAATAAGAAGAAATTTCAAGAACTAGAAGAACTAAAGGAACAGGGTGAAATAAGAAAGTACTATCATGCCATAGGCAAAAGGGAGGAAGAACAGATAGTGGGAAGATGGACAGAGTATTTCAAAGATACACTAAGCACAAGCCAAGAAGATGAAGAGACAGCCGCACAGGAGGGAAGAGTGGAGCTGGAAGTAGACAATGAAACCAATGAGGCAAGAAAGCCAACACTATAAGAGGTCTCCCAGCCTGTGCACAAGTCAAAAAACAATCAAGCCCCTGGGGAAGACAGCATAATTACTGAATTAATAAAAACTGGTGGTGAAGCTCTAATAAAGGAACTGCACACATTAATATCAGATACATGGGAAACAGAAACTATGCCAGATAATTGGAAAATTGGAATAATAGTCCCAATTTATAAGAAAGGGGACCGAACAGCATATGAAAACTATAGAGGTGTAACACTCCTAAATACAACTTATAAGATCTTCACAAGTATATTAAAGGAAAGGATACAGAAGTGTGCAGAAGGCATACTAGGGGAATATCAGTGTGGCTTTCGACCAGGCAGAGGAGCAACTGATCAAATATTTGTGATAAGACAAATGATGGAAAAGTTCTATGAATATGATATAGATCTGCATTTCCTATTCATCGATTGCAAACAAGCCTTTCACAGAGTAAATCGGCAAGAACTATACAGAGTACTGAAAGAAGTTGGTATATGTGCTAAATTAATAAGATTAATCAAAATGACAATGCCAATGACAGAGACAAGAGCAAAAGTAAAGGTCCTTAGCAGAACAAGTGAAAGCTTTGACTTTAATAAAGGTGTGAAGCAAGGGGTAGTCTCTCCACTGTGCTATTCAATATAGCCCTGCATAGTGTGGTACATAAAATCAACAAAAGAGGCACCATATTTATGAAAACTAGGCAGATATGTGCATATGCTGATGCCATTGCTACAGTGGGAAGAAATACCAATAGGCCTACACTCCTAGAAACATACCAGGCAATGGAAACAGAAGCCTTAAAAATTGGCCTCACAGTAAATGAAAACAAATCAAAATATATGGTAATGTCACAATCTGAGGCCAGAAGAACCACTAAAAACCTAAACATCAATGGGAAATGATTCAATGGAGTGTCCGCCTGCACGCGAGACACTGGTAAGTTTCATAAGCGCGCGCGACCGGGTTTCAGAGCGACAACGTGGCTCTTGCTACCCGCTCAAAGTCAGGCCGTCATTGGCTGCCTGCCTGAGGTCGCTAGGCAACGGAAAGACGCTGCCGACTGTCAATACCAAAGACTCGTCTCCCAGACTATGGCCACGCCATCTCTTTAACCGGGCTGGCGGCAAAGTACTTCGCTGTATAACCGCTGTGCAGCGCCACCATTACTTCTCAGCTATGACACAGAAAATAAAAATCCGCAAGCTTACGCAGCATAGCTACATGTGTTACCTCATAAGAAATTGCTTACAATCAAAATTAGTAAGCGTATCAGCTCCCTTGGGAACGTACACAATCATTACCGAATGCAGAAAAAAAATTGTACCCATTCAAGAATCGTAAAGGATTGTTTTTATAGCTCGTAGATGGTGGCATGAAAATTACAGGGTTCTATAAACCGATTGATATCATCCTTAAATTTTTGGAGGCCTCTGATCAAATGTGATCTGCGGCCGTAATCAGAATATAAATATGGTGTTTGTCATGGAGATCAATAGCGTTACTAATCTACAGCGTTTCATTTTCCGTCTTTGCGATGGTGTTTTCTGTTCGTTAATGGTGGTTTTATGAAGTGCTTGATCGCAATTAACGAATTCGCGTCTTGCATCACTCTGTTAATGCTAACTGCCATTTACCAACGTAAATTAATCGCAAGTAACAACTAGAGGCACTTGCAAGCGCAATACTAATTATCTGGACGGCCGAAGTGGCCGTGCGGTTAAAGGCGCTGCAGTCTGGAACCGGAAGACCGCTACGGTCGCAGGTTCGAATCCTGCCTCGGGCATGGATGTTTGTGATGTCCTTAGGTTAGTTAGGTTTAACTAGTTCTAAGTTCTAGGGGACTAATGACCTCAGCAGTTGAGTCCCATAGTGCTCAGAGCCATTTGAACTAATTATCTGCTAACTGGTATTTCTGGCCAGGTGAACAATGCCAGTGCAACCAAATGATATGTTTTCGCCTGTACATACAACTATTAGTACTTTTCAGGACCTAAGATTAACGTCTTCCGTTACCAAAGGGGCAAAAAGTTACGTGAGATCGTGTTGTTTATATTTGCAACTATTCTTCCTCATTTGTTACATGATATACAAAAGTTACGCTTGTGCACAGAAAAAAATTCTCTGGACAATTATGTTTTACATTTCTTTTTTTTTCCTTTATTGTTTTTTAATAACCCTGCTCATGTGGGCTGGCAGCAGCACAATTCACCGCTCTTCAGCCAAGAGACTACATAAAACAACACAGAAGTAACGGTACGTACGTAAACTATGGAGATAAAAGATGAAGTTTCCACATGAAAAGGGGGAACAAAGGGCGTTAAAATTTACAAAACAGGGGTAGTTTCACGAGGCATGTTTATATAAAATCCACATATAATTAAAATGACACTTGACGAAGACGAGCACATAATCACTGGTGGCACGAAGAGTACAATTAAATACGCTGATCACAGCAATAAGAGCCACACGGGACGACGACACTGACCACACACTGCACACGGCGAGCGCCGAAACGCGATAGCATAACTTACATTAAAATCAGAAGGACCTGCCAAAGGATGGGAGGTTAGAGAGGAGGGAGAGAGGAAAGATAGAAAGATGGTCGGTGCATGAGGGGAGGGCGCAGGAAGGGACACAAGGGGAGAGCCGGTAGCACACCATTGGCAGGAGACAGGGAGGGTGGGGAGGGAGCAGCCTAGGAAAGAGCTCAAGTACTGGGAAAGGAAAAGTGAGAAAGATGCCGGGGGGGGGGGGGGGGGTCAGGAGGGAGAAAACTGCAGATAGGGAGGGGAAGGAGGTTAAGTGCAAGGGAAGAGAAGAGTGGAGGCCAGGTTCAGACTTGGAAGGAAGGATAAATATTGGGGTGAAGCACGTCATCCAAGATGGGAGATGTTAGAAGTTCCTTTTGGATAAGAGGTGGAGGGTGATGACTTGGAGAGAGGGTGGGACACATCAGTAAAGGTACAGTAGGAGGTGTGGAATGGAGAGGAAAGGAACACCAGGGGGTGAGGGGGATCGAGGCAGCTGTTGGTGTAGAGGATACAGATATGTTTAAGGAAATGGAGGAGATGTGGGAAGGGGATGACGTCATTCAGGATCCACATGGGGGACAGGAGACAGATACAGAAAGTGAGGCAGTACACATGGCATTCAAGAATTTGGCGGAATTTATAGAAATTAGGAGGGGCAGAGATCCAGGTGACACTAGCATAACAAAGAATGGGACAGATCAAGGATTTTTAGGTAGGAAGAATGCAATCCCCAAGTCCACCTGGAGAAGAGTTTCAGGAGGTGGAGTCTGCTGTGGGCTTTGGATTGGATGGTAGAGAGATGCTGAGTCCAAGTGAGGTTACGGTCAAGGTGAGGCCAAGGTATTTCAAGATGGGGTTAGGATAGGGCAGTAATAGATGGGGAGGTAGAAATCAGGGAGTCAGAAGGAGTGGGAAGAGAATACCATAATGAGTGCATGGTTTTGGAAGGATTGATTTGATGAAGCCACTGGTTGCACCAAGTAGTAAACTGGTTTAGGTGGGTTTGGAGGAAGCGCTGGGACAATTGAAAGTTAGGATAGAGAGCAAGGAAGGCGGTGTCATCAGCATATTGAAGGAGATCATGGGTGGGATGGTTTGGGCATATCAGTGGTCTACAGGAGATATAGAAGAGGAGAAAGGATGGAGCCCTGGGGGCATACTTGTGGTAAGGTAGAACATATGGGAATTGGCATTGTGAATGGTGACATAGGATGGACGGTGGAGAGGTAGGAGGCAGTGAGATGGATAAAGTACATAGGAAGGGTGTAGGTCTGGAGCTTGAAAAGGAGTCCTAAATGCCATACACGGTCATAGGCATTCTGGAGATTAAGGGAAAAAAAATAGCAGAGCAATGGGGTGGTGGGCAGGGAAGGGGGGGGGGGCAGGGTGAGGCAGAACATGGAGCTGGTGCAGGGTAGGGAAGGGTGCAGGGGCAGGGCAGGGCGTTGGGGGAAGGCGACAGACAAAAGGGATGGTGTGATGGACTGGGATGTGGTCACTGCCAATGGGATCGAGGACTCCTGCATTGTTACACCCAAGGAGGTTGGGGGAAGCGAGGACAGTATTGGAGATGGTGTTACTTTTGGGACAGGTATGCTGAGGAAGGGACAAGGTCACCTCGAATGGTGGAATTCTTCTTCTTCCGTGTCCGGATGCACCAATTATATCTTCCCTTCCCAGAAATCAGCAACGTAGATTGCTTTGTGGAATGGAACTGATACCACCACCAGGGGTTCGCAGGGTCACAGCTATGAATGTTAAAGTCTGCAGTAATCGCAAAGGTGGACAATGTGCAGTCAGTAAGGGAGAGGAATTCATAGGCGATGGGCACTGGAGGACAGACATAGATTGTGAAACAGGTGACAGTGAAGGCAGGGGGGAGGGAAAGACACTGAGGATCAGGCGTTCGGTACCATCATTCAGCAGGGGCTGTTGCCACACAGGGATATGCTTCAGGTTGCCAATAGTGACCCCATCTCATGTTAAGGGGCAGGGATTATCAGTATGGTTAAGGACATAGGGAGAGGTGTGGACAATGTGGTAAGGCTGTAGGAAGATTTCATTCAGGATGAAGGCATCAACCTGGTGTTGGGACATAGTAAGCATGAATAGGGGCTTGTTTGCAGGGAAGGGGAGGATATTTTGATAAAGGATACTCTCGTTGTGCCTGGACAGAGAGAGTGGAAGTGGAAGGAGGTCAGGCAAGAAAGGTTTTGTAGAGGGTGTCGAGATAGGTAAAGACAAAGTGACTTGGTTATGGGAGTAGGTGGTGTAGGTATTCAGGTGCAAAATGGAACAGGTGGTGAGGGAGATCTGCTGGAGGGTGTGTGGGCGTTTGAAGGGGTGGATGTTTTGAAGTACGATGGTAAGGAAACAGATGATGTCTTTGTCTGTGGAGGTGAGGATGGGTAGATGGAAGTGTTAGGGTGGAGGGTTTCATCAATGGTTCAAACGGGGATGGTGAGCTCTAGTTTGGTTCACGGGGGGTTTGCCTTGCATTTAGAGGATTAGGTGGGCTGGGCTTCATTACATGTATTTCAGCAAGGAGGGGAGACCAGGTTGGGACACTTTTTGAGGAAATGAGAGGCTTTGCGGTGGGGGCAGGTGGGAAGACTTTCACAGGCAGAGGAAAGGCTAACGTTAGAGACAAGGTACTTTTGGCATAGGTATAACTGTGGGGGGAGTGGGAGGAGCCAACAGGGTTCTGGCAGTAACAAATAAGGGCTCCCTATGTGAGTAGGTGGTCGATGGAGAAGGGGGATTTGGTGAAAAGATGCATAAAGAAGGTGCAGCCGGAGTCACTGTAGATACTGCAGGTGAAGCATATTTTGAGTGTAGTATGGGCATTCAGTTCCGCCAACACCTCCATCTCCATGACCACAGGTCTGAGCTTTGTGGTCATGGTGGTGAAGGTCGGAGGGTAGTGGGGGTTTGGGGATAGTGGGGATAGAGGATGGGATAAGAAAGGGTGTAAGGGTGGCTTGGGGGCCAAAGGTGACACGGGAAATCTTTTTGAGGTGGTCAGTCCCGAGGGAGGGATTGAGGTATTCGATAAGGATGGAGTCCTTTTGGGGAATGAGTTGAGAAATGGGGGCACTGGGGAAGCTTTTGCAGATTTACAAGGTGAGGGCATGGGCAGGAAGGAACTGGGGGTTGCGGCAGGAGAGGATGAAGGTGTGCATGGCAGGTGGTTGGGATGTGGGAATAGGGGGTGTATCCATGGGTTGTCAGAAATGGTGGGTGATGGAGACGGTTTTTTCGTGGAGGGGAGGAGTGGAGTTGACACTATGTTGTTTAGGGTGTTTTTTGCTGAGGGCAGCCTTGGTAGAAGGGTGAGGGGTAGGGTTAAAAAACTGTAGAACACCAAGACAAAGAGGAGATAAAAAAACGACTATACATCAGGCCCTACTGACGTAAGAGAAGGCAGTTTAGAACAGGGGCATGTAGAAAGGGCTTAAAGAGGCTCCATACGGAAACAGACCCAAAACAAAAAATTAAATATGCTTCACCATGTTGCTTTGGCCGATAAAAATTAAAACATGGTCGACAGCCCATGCATCATTTGCTAAAATGGACGAAAACTCAGACGGCAAACCCAAGTGGGACCACAAATGGCTAAAAAATAGACATTCTGTCACGAAGTGGCGGACAGTTAAAACTTGGGCGCAATTTGTACACAGTGGTGGGGTAGCGCCAATTATAAAATGACGATGGCTAATAAGGCAGTGTGCAATATGCAGTGTAGTTAAAATAACTTCGTCCTGGTGGGAGGGCCGATAGGAGGTCGTCCAAGCTGCTGGGAGAGGCTTAACAAGCTGGAGTTTATTCCCGTGAAGGGAGGACCATTGGCGATGCCAAAGGGACACTACCTGCTGACAGACGTCAACACAGAGATCATCGCAGAGAATACATGAACTAGCAGGCTGTGGTACGTGGACTGCAGCCTTGGCAGCAGCGTCGGCAGTCTCGTTTCCTGACAGACCGATTTGACCAGGAACCCACAAAAACTACACAGTGACTCCACCAGGAAATCTGCAAATAATGCAGGCTGTCACAGATCTCTCCCAGCCCTACTATTCATCCAATACTTACTATTACTCGTATTTCAGCTGTGTGAGTATTGTTTAGCAACTTGAGGCGGCCAGAGAAAGATTAGAGCCACAGTAGTGTCGAAAATTTAGTAGTATGTCAATTACGGGTGCAATCGTAAACAAATATCATACTATCACTCCAGAGAGACTGGAGACTGGAATACACTGTTTTTCTAGGTTGTTCCTGTGTTATGGAAATGGTACAACCACGAACGATAACTATACATATCCTAAGTGTTTGAAAGGGCACTTCGAAAACACCCCATATACTTTTTCATATTCTGCACAAAATATGAGACAGAGGATTGAGATAAATTTGCATCACAGACAAAGCGACGAGGTAAAGAGTTACATTCAGCCTGAGCCAGCATTCAACCTGAGCTCGCATTCAGCAACATTGTGGGCCAACAAGTGTACCAACGTCTGTGATATCTTGGTTGTAGCCCCAATGAGCCCCATAAGCGTAACAGCTGTTAGTGTTTGCTGTAGAGTGTATTTTTATACCGAGTCAGGGTGACAAAAACAACTTAAAGAACTCTTTATCTCTAGTTCTTATGTAGCGATAACATATGTGTAACCTCCGACAATGAAGGCCGCCTTAAAATGTCATGTAAAATTTCTAGTAATATTTGCACAGTTTTCTACGCACTTAGGAAGTTTCTTTAAAACTGCAACACGTCACGAAGAAAAGACGTGACACTAGAGCTGTGGAGAATAATGGTAGCTAACGCATTAATCAAGATTATCGGGGAGTGTAGTAGAAAATCTGAAAATAGAACGACTGGAACTAAAAGTTTTCATACCCAATACGCAAGAAAGAAATCAAGTTAGACGCCAACATCTACTAAGGCAGCTTCCTATTGCTAACCGGTTACAAAGTTCTTTAAAGTCCGCAGCTCGTGGTCGTGCGGTAGCGTTCTCGCTTCCCGCGCCCGGGTTCCCGGGTTCGATTCCCGGCGGGGTCAGGGATTTTCTCTGCCTCGTGATGACTGTCTGAATCCGCGCGACCGCTACGATCGCAGGTTCGAATCATACTTCGGGCATGGATGTGTGTGATGTCCTTAGGTTAGTTAGGTTTAAGTAGTTCTAAGTTCTAGGGGACTGATGACCATAGATGTTAAGTCCCATAGTGCTCAGAGCCATTTGAACCATTTGAAGTTCTTTAAATGGATATTTTGAAGAAGCTCTCACAATAGCGTAACTGAAATGTTCCACAACCGCCAGTGCGAGGTACTAAAAGCAAGACACTGTGCATCAGGAAACGGCTAGGACTGAGAGCCTGCTTTCCAAATGACTCAAGGAATGTTCATTAGCGTTCATAACTTGAGTACAATCAAGTATTGAGGGTATACTGTCTAAATAGAAAGGTTACGGAAGCACGTTAAGCTTAATCACAATGAATGTGGCACCTAGGAAACAATTATGGTTACCCACAGCTGCACAGATGCTTGACAGTAACAGGGCATGCCCTCTCTTTCTCTTGGCCTTATTCCGTATCATAACATGGTGGGCAGTTTAATTCCTGGATTTGGTAATTTTTGTGGTAGAGGGTGGCTGGATTATCTTCCTGTTACCATTCATTTCCCATCCTGGACGGAATTCGTGCATGCCATGTTTTCCTAAATAGTTGTCAATCGTGTAATGTGAGGCAGAACGTGGGTACCAGCCCTGTATTCACCATGCTGGATGTGGGAAGCCGCCTGAAATCCCCATCCACACTGACCAGCGCACAGGACGTCGTCGGCAATGCACTGGGCGGCGTGGAAGTGGCGTGCTAACGTGCTCGGCTACCTCCGTTGGTTGTGAGGACCCTGTATGGCGCATTTACAAGCGCTGATGGCTTGCGATAGCGTTTTCTGATAAACAGCTGTGCCAACGTCTAGGTAAGTCATTTATCGCGCCAGACGGGCTGTAAATGCACCTCAGATGTGCTCTACAGGATTCACAAGTGATTACGTTGCTGTCTAGTTCTTGGTCCATGCGGAGAACATGTTTCTACCCTACAGCCATTTCAAACCTATGGTTATTTGTGAGGATGTGGCAGCGAATGCATGACTGACTTTCAGAAGTCTTTGGCCCATCAGTCAGTCTAGATACGACTGTACATCAGGGAATGCATTTCCAATACAGTGTAATGTAGTTTATTAAGTTCAATGCAGAAGATTTTCTGCATAAAGTTTTTAAATAGCAGTTGGAGTAGTTTAGAATGACTATTTCGTGACTGTCACGAGTTAAAAATTGAAAGTGAAGTTGCTTATTAATGAGAGATATATTTTGCGGCAAATTAATAGCTGAATTCGGCAATTGACAGTTGCATCCAATAAATGATGAGTTCAGATACTGTCCGGCTACAACTTTTAAATAAAATGTATTCCTAAGCTGCTTCGCAGTATATCACCAAAGTACCTAGGTTATCAGCAGCATCCACGTCATTTGTCTCCCAACTCTGCGTAAAGGAGGCTGTATGCAGCAAGAAAACCAAGTCCATCGCGTTTTCACTGAATGCATGTGGTGTCTGTTCTTTCGGACATCTTCGCACACACACACACACACACACACACACACACACACACGACGGCCAGTGAGCCCTTCAGAGCAGATGCATACCAAGTTCGAAGTCTTATGTGAATCGGCGAGATGCCGCGAGTAATGAGGCTAATCAGCAGGGGCACTACATCAGTAGTGTGTGGTGTAAGTTGAGAATTCGGGTCTGACGGAAGGCGGGCAAAACTAGTCCGTGCAGTGATGGTGACCCCTGTGTTCGGTGCATCTGCCTAGTAAGCAGAAGACCTACGTCCGAATCCTGGTCCAGCACAAATTTTCAACTTGCTCCATTGATATAAATCAGTGTCCACTTCTAGGTAATGTCTTTAATTCCTTCGTTTCTTGTTTTCACTGTAATGCGATCTAGATGCAAGTCCTCTCCTCACAGCAACCGCAACGAGATTCGTCTCCCAAGTGTAACACTTCCTTCACCATATCCTAAACGTCAACTTCGTCCTATATTGCGTCCCAAACGCAGCTTCTTCCTTATTCGTAAACTTTTTTTAAATTTAGAAATGGAGTACCTGCAGTCCCACACTTGCTCAGTGACTATCACTAGGAGTTCTAGTCACCTCCGTGAATGGATAGTTAGCTATCTTGAGTTCACAGGATGAGGGTCTGTACGTGTGGGTGCAATCAACTTTTAAAATAGTTCCATATGGGTGGCAGTAAACAAACATTTGAAGAATAGTGGTACAGAGCAGAGAGGGAAAAACGTTCCAGGGCGAAACGCGGGAAAAGTTGTGTGCAACAATCTAGGCGGGTGGTATGCTTGCTGAACATAGCAGCAGTTCATCGAAAGATGCAGGGATTGTTAATAACGAAGGTACGGTTGTTGAAGGCGCCGACCAAGTGTCCTGGGCCAGCTGCAGTGGTCTCGGTCCTGATTCGTGCCGAAATCGTCGTAAGAGGGGACAATTTTATAATAAAATTGACCCGTCGGTGTATATTACCACGGGTGGGGGGGGGGGGGGTGTTTGTAACTTGCGTGTTGTCAGCTTCCCAGAGTCTGCATGATATGTTGTCAAGTATAGTTAAAAAGGAGCCAGTCATCTTTGCTGAGACACGAGGGCTCGCCGAAATCATACCTGTGTTTTTGCTAGACTTCCTATAGTTGATCATTTTTTACCAGACAGTTTTCTTTTTACATAGCTGGTCGATTTTCTCTAAAAAGAGAATTTTTGGAACTATGCCACCCACAATGCCTCAGCACGATCACTTCTCATTGGTACCGACTTCCACTGCTCCACTTCTAGCCCCCACAGTGATTAGTGATGCCAGTTACTACATAAATCAACATAAAATATTTTTCGAACAAAATAGGCTGATTTAAATTAATGAAGCGTCATTGCATGCACGCCAGTACGCAGAACATTTTGATACAAAACAGGACATAGTTATCTTAATTCGTATTCAGGAAACGGTTAATGTAATATTTACATTTCTGCGCAAGTTAACGTGTACAAAAAAGATACTACAGGCACATAAAATACATCGTTTTATATGTATTGTTCAATACATTTCTTTGGATGCAACCAGACTTCATTATCATGCACTACCTGCTACTTAAAAAGACAGTTCATTCCTTCTCCCAGACAAAGAAGTAACCAACATTTTTATCGAGAATGAGTTAGAGTCGCAATAGTGCTGTATCTAACGTTCTGAATCTGCTTGTTAATTTGATTCTGCCACTTATTACTTTTGGTACCAATGTCGAACTGAAAAATACGTTGTTGCAGGGGATAACGCTCTAATGCAAGCTCATGCATAACGGCATGAATGTTGTAAATGGTAGAGCGCAAAAACGCTTGAATAAAGGAAGGAAACCTCAAATTAACATTTGCGAGAATAAGGACAATAACTGCTAGGCACTGAGTGGTAGCGGATGTTTTTACATACCAAGAAGAAATAGTCACGCTCCTGGAAAATTTATGTGTGGTGGGGTGAGTGGGACAACATGGAACTGTTACTCGTTATGAAAGAAAGATCTCTCACTATTCGCGTAGCCAAAAACTTGTGGTGTAATTTATAGTTTTAATACAGTAGTGTAACGTTCACCGAAACTGAAATGTTTTGGGCATAATTCCGATTCTTCAAATGCTTTTCAATCTAACATAAGCCTAAATACGATAGATTTTGAGAGATATGATGAAAATATTAGGAATGGAATTTCTATCTTTTCTAGTAAAGAACTTGCCACTATTGGATTTTATGCGGAGATTTATCTAAAATAATGAGGGACAGTTCTCTCAGGGATTTTATGTAATTTATTATGACAAGAGGATACCATTTTTGGTTTTCTAGTGCACTGGGATGGTGGATGTGAAGAGTCGTAAAAAAAAGAAAGTGTATTTTTTCCATTGTTCACATAGGCCACAGAAAAGGAAAGCTATACGTTTGTCAGAGGACACGATGTAATGTTTTACATATTACAATTCTCAGATTTAATTTTTGATAAACAATCTGAAGCGCAGTTCGCTCCTCTAAGACAAAAGATGAAAGCTTTCCAACAGGCTTCATAGAATCGCGCATCATGACAAATACAATGAATTATGTCCAAAGCACGAATGCTACCTCAGATTGTTTGGTTGGTTGGTTTAAAAGAGGGGTGAAGTTACCAAACTATTAGGTCATGAGTCCCTTGTTCCTAATAAAACAATGCCACAAGTGTGAGAATAAAACGCACGAGACATATAACACAAAACGGAAAGAAAGGAAAAACTACAAGAATGAAGGAATGGCAACTAACACTAAAAGGAACACAAGAGGACAAGAAAACAACTGAGAGACGCTAGAAAAAGAAGCGAGTAAAACAAGAAAGCAGATTACATTGGCTGGCTGACCACGAAAATGAAAAGGAAAAACCAGCCACTCTGCAACACATTAAAACCTCCACCCTAAAACCACTAGCATGGAGGACTCAGAGGGATAAAGGACATGCGCTAAAACTTAAATCAAATGATTAAACCCACCCTCACGAATAAAACGTAAAACTGTATCCCCAAGATTTCGTCGCTGGGCAGTCAAAGTGGGATATCGCATCAGAATATGGGCCACTGTCAACAGGGCGCCGCACCGACACTGAGGCGGGTCTTCACGCCACAAGAGGTAACCGTGGGTCGTCCAAGCTTGGCCTATGTGGAGCCGGCAGAGGACAACTGTTTCCGTGCAAGAGGCATGGAAGGCTTCCACACATTCGTAGTCTCCTTAATGACACGCAGTTTGTTGTCCGTTCTGTTATGCTATTCTGTCTCCCAAAGCCGAAAAACCCTGCGGCGTAAGTCAGAACGCAGGTCAGGTTCAGAAATGCCCATCTCCAGAAGCGCTTTCCACGTAGCCTTTCTGGCCAGACTGTTGGCAAGTTCGTTGCCTGGGATGCTGACGTGTCCTGGGGTTTACACAAGCACCACTGAACGATGGGACTCGTACAGGGCACTTATTGACTCCTAAATGGACGCCACCAAAGGATGGCGAGGGTAGCACTGGTCGATAGCTTCTAAACTGCTCAAGGAGTCAGTACGCAGAAGAAACGATTCCTTGGGGCATGAACGGATATACTGAAGTGAATGAGATACGGCCACCAGCTCTGCAGCTATCAGATAAGCAATGCTGTAGAATATGGCCTCTGTGGACAAAGGAGGAGCCAACATTACCATCAGCCATCGAGCCATTGGTGTAAACCACTTCAGAGCCCCAGAACACTTCAAGAACGAGAGGAAGTGACAGCAGAGAGCCGCAGGGTTAACAGAGTCCTTAGTGTCATGTGAAAGGTCTAAGGAAAGCTTCGGTCTACAGCTACACCATGGAGGTGTACGTGAACGGACCTCGAGGAGAGGTGGTGAAGGGAAGGACTCCAGTTCAGACAGAAGCAATCGTTAGCCCTGACTTAGGCCGCCTATGTGGGGGATGAACCGCCATGTTTGGGAAATGAAGACAGTAATTATGATGTTCAGGAGAGCTATGAATGTGGGGAACGTAACTGGCCAGCAGTTGTGCATGTCTGATCTTCAATGGACGGACTACAGCCTCCAACAGTATGCTTGTCACCGCACTCATCCTAAGAGCTCCGGTCGCTAGTCGAACTCCGCAGTGGTGCAATGGGTCGAGCAAACGCAATGCTGAGGGCGCCATGGAACCATAAATCACACACCCATAGTCCAGGCTGGATTGAACAAGGTCTCTGCAGAGCTGCAGCAGCATGGAGCGATCTGCACCCAAGTTGGTGTTGCTCGGGCAGCAGAGGGCATTGAGGTGCTGCCAACACTTGCGTTTAAGCTGACGAAGATGGGGAAGCAAAGTCAAATGAGCGTCGTAAACCAGAACTAAGAATCGATATGTCTCCACTTCAGTGAGTGGATCGTCGTTAAGGTAAAGTTCTGGTACCAGATGAATGGTACGAAACTGACAGAAATGCATGACACACCTCTTCATGGAGGAAAACTGCACCTCGTGGATGGCTCCCTGTAGGCAACACCAGTACTGGAGCAGCCGAACAAAATGCAGAAGTCGTCTGCATACAGAGAAGGTGAGACGGAGGTCGCGACAGCTGCTGCTGGACCGTCCGTTAATGACCAGTAAAACTAGAGATACACACAATACAGAGCCCTGTGGGACTCCAATCTCCTGGATATGGATGGAACTATGGGAGGCACCAACTTGGACACAGAAAGTACGAAGTGACAGAAAGTTTTGGACAAAAATCAGGAGCGGGCCCCGGAGACCCCACTCATACAATGTGGCTAGGATATGATGTCGCCAGGTCATGTCGTATGCTTTACGTAAGTCAAAAAAGGCAGCAACCAGGTGTTGGCGTCTGGAAAAGGCTGTTTGGATTGCAGACTCGAGGGACAGAAGGTTATCCGTGGTAGGACGACCCTGCAGAAGTTGCCCTGACATAGAGCCAGTAGGCCACATGATTCCAGGACCGATCCCAACCGCCAACACACCATACATTCCAGTAGCTTACAAAGAACGTTGGTGAGGCTGATAGGCCGATAGCTATCCACATCAAGCGGGTTTTTTCCGGGTTTGAGCACCGTAATGATGCTGCTCTCCCGCCATTGCGATGGAAAGGCGCCATCGCACCAGATCTGATTGAATCTTGTAATCAGATGAGATATGTTTAATCATTGGCTGTGGACTCGATCAGGCCCAGGAGCTGTGTTGGGGCAATGTGCTAGGGCACTGAGGAGCTCCCACTCTGTAAATGGAGCGTTATGGGATTCAGTGAGTCATGTAGTGAATGAGAGGATTTTCCCTTCCAGCCGCCATTTGAGAGTGCGAAAGGCTGGGGGGTAATTCTCCGATGCAGAGGCTCGAGCAAGGTGCTCGGCAATCGCGTTTGCGTCGGTAGATAACACGCCATTTATGGTAAAACTGGGTACACCTGTTGGGATCTGGTACACGAAACGGCGTTTGATCTTTGCCCAGACTTGGAAAGGTGATGTATGGTACCCAATGGTCGAGACGTATCTCTCCCAACACTCCTGTTTCCATCGTTTGATAATTTGGCGAACGCTGGCACGGATGGCTCCAGAGAAGGGTGACTCTTATGCTGCTGTAGAGCTCGCCGACCTCCTTAATTGCTTCAGCGACTTCTGGCGACCACCAACCGACTGCCTTACGCCGGGGGCACCCTAAAGAGCGAGGGATCGTGTTTTCTGCTGCAGTAACAATTGTTGTAGTCACCGGCTCAACCACCATATCGATGTTACACTGCGTGGGAGCTTCAATGGTGACAGTAGCGGTGAAAGTTTCCCAGTCTTCCTTGTTTAAAGCCCATCTGGGCAGGCGTCCATGGGCCTGATGGTGGGGCAATGACAGGAAGATGGAGAAGTGGTCACTACCACACAGGTCGTCATGTGCTCTCCAGTGGAGAGATGGGAGAAGTCCTGGGCTGCAAGTTGATAAATCAGTGGCCGAGTAACTACCATGAGCCACACTGAAATGTGTGGTGGCCCCAATATTTAAGAGGCAGAGGTTGAACTGAGACAGTAATGTTTTGACATGTCTGCCTCGGCCAGTAAGCACAGCGCCACCCAACACGGGTTATGGGCATTGAAATCTCCCAAAAGTAGGAAAGGTTTAGGGAGTTGATCAATCAGTGCAGCTAATGCATTCGGGGGTACTGCACCATCTGGAGGAAAATATACACTGCAGACAGTTACTTCCTGGGAACCTGGATTCCTGGAGGGCAATGCAGATAGCAGGTGTAAAGCTTAACAGTTGCTGTAGCTCAGACGCGTAGTGGAAATAACCGCAGCAGTTCCACTGGAGGATGACGTCATCATGAGACTAGGGAAGGCATGGAACATTCAATGAAGCAGTTTTCACCTCAGGGTAACTTGCTGCCATGTAAGTATTGCCTGAACAGTCTATATCCATTGTATCTGAGGGTCTGGCGAGATCTATGTCCTCAGCAGACGCCAGGATCTCCATACCATCCTCAGACACAGAGCTTGTAGGTATCGGTGGTGTGGGTGCCACAGCAATTTCCTTGGTCTCAGGTGTCTCCTTTTTGGATTTCTCTCGCTGCTCGTTGGGTTTCCCTGACTGGGAGGACTTCACTGGCTCAGGTTCTGGGACTGAGGATGAGCATGATGCCCTACGACCAGCTGCTTTTGAGCCCTTCAAACACTGGTGGGTGTCATCTTTCCGACTAGCTGAAACTTGGGAACGGAGTGACCCAAGGGACCCCTTCCTAGCAAGAGAAGCCAAAGAAGACTTACGCTTCTCCAGCTTAGAAGTGGGGATGGACGTCCCTGATGGTTGGTGGATGTTGCTCCCGAAGTAGGTGGTGTGGGAGCAACAGGGAGGGAAATGCCCCGCACAAGCAAGGGTGCAGGTGTAGTATTCCAGCTCTGAGAGGTGACTGGGTGTAGCGGAGCTGATAGTGCCAGAACTGTTGTAGTGACGGCGTAAGATCATGTCTTACATACAGGATGCAGGCGTTCAAATTTTCTCTTAGCGTCAATGTAGGTTAGTTGGTCCAGGGTCTTTTACTCCATGATTTTCCTTTCTTTCTGGAGAATCCTGCAGTCTAGCGAGCAAGGCAAATGGTGCTCTCCATAGTTGACACAGATAGGAGGTAGGGCATGTGGAGTATTGGGATGTGATGGGCATCCACAAACTCGCTGTGTGTTGCTGAAAGACATATGGCCGAACTTCCAGCACTTAAAGTAGCTGCTTGAGGGGAGCGATATAGGGCCTTACTACACAGTATTAGACCATCATCTTGACCTTCTCGGCCAATGTATCACCCTCAAAGGCCAAGATGAAGGCAGCGGTGGCAACCTCATTAATCCTTGGACCCCGGTTGATTCACTGGATGAAATGTACACCTCGCCACTCTAAATTGGCCCTCAACTCATTATCAGACTGCAAAAGGTTTCTGTCGAATACGATACCCTGGACCATATTTAAGCTCTTATGAGGCGTGATGGTTACAGAAAGATCTCCCAGCTTGTCACAAGTGAGTAATGCCTGCGACTGCGCAGAGGGTGCTGTTTTGATCAGGACTGACCCAGATCCAAATGTCATTTTGGACAATTCCTCCACCTCCCCAAACTTGTCCTCTAAATGCTTAACAAAAAACTGAGGCTTCATCATCATGAAAGATTCCCCATCAACTCTCAAATATACAACATACCGGGGCGAATAAGATCCGCTGGCATACTTAGCCTGATGTTCCTCCCATGGTGTGGCCAGGGAGGGGAATGATTTGGGATCATACTTCTGTGCATTGAATTGAGCTTATGAACACTTAGAGGCTGCTGGTGTGTCACAACCAGCAAAAGATGATGAGCTAGCTTCATTGCATGTCATCTGCTCTGATGCCACTGCTTCCCTTTCATGTCCCTTGACACTTATAACTTCCATCTGCTTTCTAGACAAGTTGTAAAGAGCCTTTCACTCACTGTATTCTACCAATGCTATTTTCAGAATTCCAAAGAGAATATACCAGTTGACATTGTCAAAAGCTTTCTCAGAGTCTAAGAATGCTATAAATGTAGATTTGCCTTTCCTTTGCCTAGCCTCTATGAGAAGTCATAGGGTCAGTATTGCCTTGCATGTCCCACATTTCTCCAGAAACCATACTGATCTTCCCTGAGGTGAGCTTCTATCAGTTTTTTTCCATTCTTATATAAATAATTCATGTTTATATTTTGCAACCATGACTTGTTAAATTGGTAGTTCACTAATATTCACATCTGTTAGTAGCTGCATCCTTTGGAAGTGAAATTATTACATTCTTCTTGAAATCAAAGGGTATTTTGCCTTTCTCATACATTTTGCACACAAGATGGAATAGCTTTATCGTGGATGTCTCTCCAAAGGCTATTAGTAGTTCTGACAGAATGTTGTCTACTCAGGGGGCCGTGTTTTGACTTACGTTTTACAGTGCTCTGTGAAATCCTTCTTACAGCATCATATCTCCCATCTTATCTCTCTATATATAATCTTGCCTTCAAATTCATCTCGCTTGTAGAGCCCGTCTGTCTGCCCCGATAGCTGAGTGGTCAGCACGGCGGTTTGTCATGCCAAGGGGCCTGGCTTTGATTCCCGGTTGGGTTGGAAATTTTCTTTCCTCAGGGACTGATTGTTATGTTGTCCTCACTATCATCATCATCAGTGGAAGGCAAAGGGAAACCACCACTGGAAGCACTTCCCTAGACGCTCAGGTGGTGGACCTCTCTGATGAGGCTTCCCCCATGACAAGACTTGCTATAAAGAAGAACACAAAGTTTTTTTCATAGCCCCTCTACATACTTCCTCCACCTTTCACCTCTCCATTCGTTGCTTAGTACTGGTTATCCATTCAAGCTGTTGATTCCATATAGCCACTTCTATTTTCCCCAAAGGCCTCTTTAATTTTTAATTTTCTTGCATGCAGTATCTATCTTTCCCCTAGTGATGTATGCTTATACATCCTTACATTTGTCCTCTAGATATTCAGTGGTCACTATGAATTTCACTTCTTTAGACATTTTTATTCCCTTTTGTCAGTTTCATTTGCTGCCTTTTAATATTTTCTCCTTCCATCAGTTTAGTTAAATATCTCCAGTGCTATCCAAAAATTTTTACTAGGCCTTTTCTTTTTACATACACTCCTGGAAATTGAAATAAGAACACCGTGAATTCATTGCCCCAGGAAGGGGAAACTTTATTGACACATTCCTGGGGTCAGATACATCACATGATCACACTGACAGAACCACAGGCACATAGACACAGGCAACAGAGCATGCACAATGTCGGCACTAGTACAGTGTATATCCACCTTTCGCAGCAATGCAGGCTGCTATTCTCCCATGGAGACGATCGTAGAGATGCTGGATGTAGTCCTGTGGAACGGCTTGCCATGCCATTTCCACCTGGCGCCTCAGTTGGACCAGCGTTCGTGCTGGACGTGCAGACCGCGTGAGACGACGCTTCATCCAGTCCCAAACGTGCTCAATGGGGGACAGATCCGGAGATCTTGCGGGCCAGGGTAGTTGACTTACACCTTCTAGAGCACGTTGGGTGGCACGGGATACATGCGGACGTGCATTGTCCTGTTGGAACAGCAAGTTCCCTTGCCGGTCTAGGAATGGTAGAACGATGAGTTCGATGACGGTTTGGATGTACCGTGCACTATTCAGTGTCCCCTCGACGATCACCAGTGGTGTACGGCCAGTGTAGGACATCGCTCCCCACACCATGATGCCGGGTGTTGGCCCTGTGTGCCTCGGTCGTATGCAGTCCTGATTGTGGCGCTCAGCTGCACGGCGCCAAACACGCATACGACCATCATTGGCACCAAGGCAGAAGCGACTCTCATCGCTGAAGACGACACGTCTCCATTCGTCCCTCCATTCACGCCTGTCGCGACACCACTGGAGGCGGGCTGCACGATGTTGGGGCGTGAGCGGAAGACGGCCTAACGGTGTGCGGGACCGTAGCCCAGCTTCATGGAGACGGTTGCGAATGGTCCTCGCCGATACCCCAGGAGCAACAGTGTCCCTAATTTGCTGGGAAGTGGCGGTGCGGTCCCCTACGGCACCGCGTAGGATCCTACGGTCTTGGTGTGCATCCGTGCGTCGCTGCGGTCCGGTCCCAGGTCGACGGGCACGTGCACCTTCCGCCGACCACTGGCGACAACATCAATGTACTGTGGAGACCTCACGCCCCACGTGTTGAGCAATTCGGCGGTACGTCCACCCGGCCTCCCGCATGCCCACTATACGCCCTCGCTCAAAGTCCGTCAACTGCACATACGGTTCACGTCCACGCTGTCGCGGCATGCTACCAGTGTTAAAGACTGCGATGGAGCTCCGTATGCCACGGCAAACTGGCTGACACTGACGGCGGCGGTGCACAAATGCTGCGCAGCTAGCGCCATTCGACGGCCAACACCGCGGTTCCTGGTGTGTCTGCTGTGCCGTGCGTGTGATCATTGCTTGTACAGCCCTCTCGCAGTGTCCGGAGCAAGTATGGTGGGTCTGACACACCGGTGTCAATGTGTTCTTTTTTCCATTTCCAGGAGTGTATATGATCCTATGCTGCCTTCCCTATTTTTTTCTCTTGAAGCTACCCATTCATTTTCTACTGTATCCCTTTCCCCTCTTCTAGTCAGTTGTTGCCTAATTTACCCTCTGAAACTCTTAGCAACCTCTTATTGTTTCAATTTATCCAGGTCCCATCTCCTTCATTTCCTACATTTTTACAACTGCTTCAGTTTTAATCAACATTTCATAAGCAATAAATTGTGGGCAGAATCCACATTCACCTCTGGAAATGTCTTACAGTTTAAAATCTGGTTCCAGAATCTCGGTCTTACAACTATATAATCAATATGAAACCTTCTAGTGCCTCCAGGACTCTTCTGTGTATACAAAATTCTGTCATGATTTTTAAACAAAGTGTTAGCAATGACTGAATTATGCTCTGTGTAAAATTCTACCAGGTACCTTCCTCTTTCATACCCTTCCTCCAGTCTGTATCCACCTACTATTTTCCTTCTCTTCCTTTTCCTGCTATTGAATTCCAGTCCCCAACAAAATTAAATTTTCATCTCCCTTAACTATCTAAATAATTTCTTTTATCTCGTCATACATTTCCTCAATTTCTTCAGTAAATGCTGAACTAGTTGGCATATTGAATTATGTTATTGTGGTGGGTGTTGTAACGGAACATATTAAAGGCTTTACTTTACCGAAGTATGCGATACCCTCCAAATTCAACCAGTTTAATGAGTAGTTATGATTATAGAAAAGTTATTGTGTATGTTAACGATGATTGCACAACATGTCTCCATAAACAGTCAACCCATTAAATTATACTGAATAAATGACCCACACAAAAGTTAATATCACTTGATCACTGATACAGCAAATGTCATCATGTAAAAACACTAAGTTCATCTTAAATAATTAATATGAAGTACGAAAAATACTGGCCAACTTAGGTATTTTGGAAATCCTTAAATAAAAATCACCCAGTGAAACCTATTTTTTCACTAGGAGCGTTTTCACTCAGTATTCAAGTAATCAATCCTATTTTAGACGAAAACCAATGTAGTTCTTAATAATTCATGTTATTTGCTTTTTTATGCAAATTAGAGAAGTCAATTGACAAACTTCTATAAAACGGCCTTTTTGTAACAAAGAATTATTCTGCCAAGTCAACAAATCTGTCTGTCATTTTAATAACATGTTAAATTATGTCACTCGATGCATATTAATAACTTTTCTGCACAAATTATGATAACAGATGTACATGTGACTTATAAACTATATCTCTTTTTAGTAGTTCTTTGACAATGTTACAAATACAAGCAGCAAGAAGGGTCGGTGCACAGTCAGAATGTCACTTTGGTAAAGTGTGTTTGTGTGTTATTGTTTGAGGTGGATAAACAATGCAAAGAACATGTAAAGGAAGTACTACTTTGTGTTGTGTCATGGTCTTTGGTGGACTGTGGAATTAAGATGACCACCAGAGTAATAAATATTTGATGTTTACATATTTGTTGGTTTCGCTCGTTCTTTATCATCAACAGCACATAAAAAACACAGGACCTCATGTTTTTAACCATAGACAACCAGATTTAGAGCCAGCATCAGCATCGAGACACAGCATCGATCCAGCAAGCAGCAGCGTTTACCACAATAGATTTCAATGGTGCCAACCTAACATCAAGTGCTAACAAGCTCCGTAAATGGGAGTGAAATAGTGCGATTATAGCAATTAGCAATATCTACAACTAGGCGACCATTACAGTGTGTACTTTGTGTTTTTCTTGGATACAATACTGTTTTCACTATTCTGTTCATAGTAGCTTATCTCCATTCCTATTTTCTTATTCATTATTAGAAATGCTTCTGCACTATCTGTATTTGATTTTGCCTTTATAATCCCGTACTCATCCGAACAGAAGTTTGCTTCCTCTTGTCACCTGACTTCACTACTACCCACTATATCTCACTTCAGCCTAACAATTTGCACTTTTCATATTTCCTGAACTAACTGCCTGATTAAGGGCTCTAGCATTCCATGCTCTGACCCGTAGAATGCAGTTTTGTTTCTCCTGATGACGACACCCTCCTGAGTAGTCCACATACAGAGATCAAAACGGGGGGGCTATACCTCCTGAATATTTTGTCTAAGGTGATGCCACCATCATTTAACCATGCAACAGAGCTGCACCTCTTCAAGGTATGTTGTGGTTGTAGTTTCCCTTTAATTCAGTTATGTACAGTACCAGCATAGCAAGGACATGTTGACTGATGTTACGAGAGCAGATAAGTCAGCCATCCAGATTGTTGCCCCTGCAACTACAGAAAAGGCTACCAACCTTCTTCAGGAACCATACGTTTGCCTGGCCTCTCAACAGATACTCCTCCATTGTTGTTGTACCAATGGTATGGCTATCTGTATCGCTGACGCACCTAAGACACCCCACCAATGCAAAGTTCACAGTCCAGCAACACTTATATTTACATTGTTCATTCATCTACAACCACATAAACTTACCATAAATGGGTGTTGAAACAAACATTTATTTTTATACTAGTGCACTAATATAGAAATTCTATAAATGGGAAGAAAAGATTAGATTTAAGTTTGCTTACCACTATGGTGATGATAAATATTTGTATTTAAACCAATATTAAAATGGAAACTGACATTTTTATTAAAATTTTCTAGTATTAAATAGCTAAATTACGTTATGATGTGATTTTCTGTACATAGCTAAGATGCACTGTTCTCTTGTTTCTGTACAATGATACCTTTACTTCATCTACAAAGTCTTTCTTTTAAATATTACTTTTCATAACAAGCTCATCAGAGTCACTTGTTTTATATTTTTTACAATTCTCTTCTTTTAATAACTCACAATAGTTATTGCAAATCAGCCTATAACACGTTGTCACTTAAATAAATTCTTGGTATTCTTTTAATTTGTGTGATTATTTCAAAAATTCCACCATTAGCTTTTAGTGTCTCAAGATCCATCACTGCATGAACCATTTATTGCCTGTGCATCAAACCTGCATACTGTCACCAAATAGGGTGACTTTTGCTCTGTTTCATATCAAAATATACAGATCATGCTCTACCTTGCATTTTCCATATTGTAAGTAAAAATAAAAACAAAAAAATAATGTTACAATCTTTTTTTTTTCTCACGCACACATTCATTATTCACTTCCAGAGAAAACTGAAACACTAGAAAAATTGTTATGTAATAGTTATGTGTGTCAGGGCAAAGTATGGCATGACCCAAGGAACACTTGAATGTATACTGGAAAAAGTTGCTTCTAAGCTACAAAGGGTTACAAGATTCAAAAGTATCACAAAGGACCTGAAAATTAGATCAGATCTAAGACATACTGTTTTATCAAGGTTTACACAATTATGGAGAAATACAGATGGATGACATATACTTACCAGTTGATTCTATCCTTATGTCAAAAGATGGTATACAGGAAAAGTATTATAAACTTAAGAGATTAGAATGCAATATTTGGTGAGGGCGGAGATAGAGAATAAACAGGATAATATGATGTTGAAGAGGAAAATGAATTAAGGTCTTGACTACAAGAATTCTTAAAGACATGTGATTTCATTCCTGTCAACCCAGCACAACGAGTGAAGCAGAAGGAGATAGACACATATAATTGCCGGTGATGGCAACTGTTAACATATATATCAATGTGATTTATCTTCAGGAATCAAAGACAAGCAATTTGAACTCATTCAAGATCCAACGTAAACTCAAATCACAACCAAAATGTGATCAAGAGTTGACTGTAAAGAACAGAAAGGATGTAAAGTACCAGAAAGATAAGCGCTCTTTAAAAATATGTTCATGGAGCCAAAATTTATTGAGAATAAAACTTCCATTCATGAGAAATGTAAGAATTTCACTGAAAAAATAACAAAAGCATCAAAACCATGTTTTTAAAATGTGTTAGGAAATACTTCAAAATCTGTAGCTGCAGAGGCAATTCTTAATTTCAGGCAATACAACAGACATAGCCTAGAAAACAGTTTTATTTTTCAGATGTCAGCAATAATAAATAGAGAGACAAATCAGTGACTGATTTGACAAATCACCCAGCAATCTAGTTTGAGGTAAATGTGCTATAATGTTATGAGGTGGAAACTAGCAAGCAACAGATCTGAAAAGATAGAAAAAAAAGAGAAGGATTTTGACAGACCAGAGAAAAGTGAAGGGAGACAGAAAATAGAACTCATGATGTGACATCATATCCAGGAAAGAAGAAGCATATGTCATGAAGTTTCAGCAAAGACAAGCAAAAAAAATTTAAATTACAAAAAAAGGAAAATATAGTAAATGAAAAGATAGGTGCTGGAGGAACAAACAGAAAAAAACAAGAACTAAACACATGCTGTGGGGGATGTATCAGTACAGTATACCAAGTAGTTTTCCACACCTTAAGACCTACTGAAAATACATAATTGAAATAAAGAAAATACCAGTTTTGTTTGAGTAAGGAGAACATGGGAAAAAATTAACATGGAAAAAAGGAGAAATGAATCATGTAGGAAAAGAAACTTTTGAGGCACCAATAAAATTGTAAAGAAGTTAAAAATTATACGAGGAGAACATTGGAAAATCATAGTAAATGGGAAAAGAATTATGACTATAAGACAAAATGTATATACATACCTACAGTAGAAAATAATTCAATTAACAGACTTGTAAATAATTATAATAATGTTCAGGAAGATGATAGATGCTGAGTAACAGAATTTGAAAGACAGCCAAAAGGGCTAAAAAACACTAGTGGGAGGCAATATCCAATTAAAAATATTAAAGTCATTTTGAAAAAATGCTTGCAATAATGTACACAGTAGAATAAATGTAATATATTTAAATATATTGATTTGACATTCGTGTTACACATCCCCAAATCCAAGAATAACTTTCTTATGTGATGATTGCAGAACTAAGAGCCTCAAAAATGTGTTTCATAATTAATGACTTGAATCCCTTAAAACAAAATTGTGGGAACCTTATAACACAGGCATTGTAGTATAAAATAAGCAATACTGATGTATAAACGATTATAACAGAATATTTATGGGTGAATAAATCTATTATGAAGAGCCTTCTTTGCATTAAAAGGCCTTTGAGAATGTTAAGTGAAATGCAATCTCAATGCAGTGGTATTCAGGAGAGTAAGGTGAACTCTCTATCTAGTCATTTGCATCAGGTAATGTAAGCAATGCTTTCAATCATGTTTATTGCCTGCTATGCGAGGCACTTAAATGCTGAAGAGATCAACTGGAGTTATGAATTTGTCTTCATAGTTGGAAATATATTTTCTGTCAATGATGCTGCAAAGGCTCTCATGTTTTTGTCTCAGTACACAAAGTAAGCTATAAAGAAAGTCTGAGAACTAGAAAGAAAGAGACTAACTCTTTATTTTGCTGGTTGTGATGCCCTGTTAGAAAACAGCAAAAAAGGAGTTAAAAAGCACTTTACATAATCAACATAATACTAAAGTAACAATCTGGCTTTAAGATAAATAATGGTGACAAAAAGTAGAGAGACACACTGACAGATTGTTTCACATGCATAAATCTAATCTCAGGATGGAAATGGATAAATACAAAGTCCCATAAACTTGTTACCACATCCACTACTGCTCTTAGTCTACATAAATGACCTCACAAGGGGGGGTAAATAATTGTTTGCTGATGACAGAACACAATAGCGTGGGGGTCTGAAATCAACCATACCTCACACAGCTGAGATGATTACTGAACAAACTTAAACTGATTTATTACACACCACTTAAATGTTAACCCCACAAAGCATCATATCATGCAGTGAAATCAAAGAAACATAATCTGCTTGTACCAGAAATAGATTTTAATCTCTATACTGAGTATTAAATAAAATACTTTGCGTAAAATTCCTTATTGTGCAGTTCGATAAGAAGCTCCAATTCAGCACATAAATAATTTAGGTCCAGTCTCATTTACACTTGAAATTATCTTATTCAAATGGTTCAAATGGCTCTGAGCACTATGGGACTCAACTGCTGTGGTCATTAGTCCCCTAGAACTTAGAACTAGTTAAACCTAACTAACCTACGGACATCACAAACATCCATGCCCGAGGCAGGATTCGAACCTGCGACCGTAGCAGTCTCGCGGTTCCAGACTGCAGCGCCTTTAACCGCACGGCCACTTCGGCCGGCAATTATCTTATTCTGCATTCATTTGAAGACAAAAGAGGTGTCTTATTTAGCACATTTTCACTCCCTGGTGTTTATAAAATTTTCTTCTGAGGCACTGTAGCTAAGAAAGTCAATTCTTAATTTAATAAGAGTGAACAAAAAGAATATTTTGTAATGTAGACAACTGCACAACTTACTGGTGTCTTTTGAAGAATATTGGAATACTAAAGCTGACTTTCCAACAGTTTCAGTTTTTGATGGTACTTACTTCTGGTAATAAAAATCAGCTTCAGACGACCTGCAGTTTACTCAGTGTAATAGAAGACATGAAATTATTTTCATACTGAATTTGCCTCCTTGTCTATGATACATAATACACTACATCATCAAAGCATTTCGACTGAAAGCTAGCAAAGTATTTATTCTTTTTCATATACCTGTCAACAACTCAACACTTCTGGCATCTGGTGAGTTGTCTCCTTTATCCTTAATTATTTTAATTCTGTCAGAACTTTCCTTACTGTATTTAAGGAATAAATTATTTAAAAGTAAATAGGGTCACTCTGTAGAAAACTTGCAATGCCATTAACCACAGAACTGCTTCTTGCTCTTGATAAAGACAACAGAGTCAAATCTCAAAATCAACAAGAGAATGGTCCTTCATTAAGGAGACTCCAAATGGAACATTCAACAGAGATTTTACTGATTAATCACTAAATCATTTTGATTTTATTAAACTGGAAAGTTACCAGTCCATCGGAAAGAATTGCAACATAACTTCTGACTGAGAAAGGAGTGACAGTGCCCACATAAAACATTTTACACAAAATTTACAGCTATCCAGAGTGACAAAAATATCAGTAAAGGAAATGAAACAGAGAAAGATTAAACATGTTATAACATCTCTTACTAATAACTAAATTCAGTTAGCAATTAATTCTTGTATGAATACATGGTGTCTGTTCTTTCAGACATGTCAGAAAGAACAGACACCACCCTTTCATACAACTGATTCGCCTTGATGGACAATGAGTACACCATCTTCAGTGCAGATGCACAATTACATTTGAACTCCCGTGAAAATCTCAAAGCACTGAACGTGGAAGACATGGAGGGGGACTGTGAATGGGTGGCACTAGACGGGAATGTGGGTTGGCCAAGAGGAGTACCAAGATAGTCCACACAATTGCAATAAATACTGTGGCAGGATGGTGCAGTGGTTAATGCAACTGTCTAGTAAGCAGGAGATCCTGGGTTTGAATCACAGTCCGACACAAATTTTCACTTGTCACTGCTAGTTCTGCCAAATGGCCTGATGCAACTGACATCTATAGTTCCTTCCCTTTTCTGTCATTCCCCCCTTCATCTTCAGTTTACATAAATATTTTTCTTTGTTATTTCTATGTTTCTTGGATCATAATTGCAACCTATTGCTAGGATATGTAATGTGTCAGCTTTAAAGTTACAGTCCACTTTTTCAATGAGAAATTCTGAAACATACTACCTATTTTTTGAGCTACATTTATACTTAGCTATGTTCAATCTCTCTCTCTCTCTCTCTCTCTCTCTCTCTCTCTCTCTCTCTCTCGCGCCCCCCCCCCCTCCCTCTCTCTCTCTCTCTTTTGCGTACACGCGCGCACACACGCACACACACACACACACACACACACACACACACACACACACACACACAGGCACACACACACACACACACAGAGAGAGAGAGAGAGAGAGAGAGAGAGAGAGAGAAATCTTTACATTGCGCATTCAAAAATTCTCCTATGGAGTGTAACATCAAGTGGATATGACTTCCGTCTGTGTTTGAAGCTAATTTTAAATTTTATTGTCTATTACACTTTTTTACATCACTTAGAAATATTCAAAGACACTTATGGTTAAATACAACACTCGTTCCTGTTACATGCTATGGCTGGGTGAAAGAGTGTATGTCTTTTTTGCTCCTAGTATTAGATTTACAAATGAAAATTTTATTTCCAAATTGTGGTTGGCTGTTGAAAATAAACTTCATATGGAGTAATTCTACTAAAAGATTGTTGTCAGTATGTCCAGTTGGTTAAAGAGCTTACTATAATGCAGTGTGATAACAACTGTCAAATAAAAGTAAATAAAAATAAAATTCAATATGAATGTTAATCTTGAAAATCACAGATAACTCGGATTGTTTAAAAAAATTGTAGTTGAAAAGTTTGCTCCTTTTTGTTATTCAGCTGCAGTTGATTCTTCCTGCAAATTTCTTAAATGATAATGGTCCAGACAACACCAGTGTTTCAGTAATGTGTAAAGCCACAAAGGAAGATTAAGGTGTACACAGATTTATTTAACATCACATCACATAGTGCAGCTCAAAATCTCACACTGTTTTGACTCTCCTTCATGATCTCTCAAGGGTCTTATACACTCTCAAACTATTTGAAAATCATTGCACATAGTAATTTAATTAATTACAATCATACAAGTAGTTCAAAATTATGGAAAAGGTTATCATTCCAAGACTACAAGTGAAATACATGAAATAAGACACAAAGTCAAATACATATTTGTCATTTTCATGAAAAAATAAGTGAAACGATTCAAATAAACAAGGCTAATTACATTTTTATTAATTACTGAAACTGACATAGTCCAAGTATTCCTCCCTTGTTTCCTGCTTGAAATATGAGTGTGAGGAGGAAGTCTGGGTCAGTTACACCAAAGAACACTCCCAATTTGCAGTAGTTGCTCCTGAACATATCAAAGGCTTACACAGAACTTACATGGCGGAACTGCACAAAGATAATGTTTAGCTTAGTTCAAAGACGATACTCAGATCGATTCTGGTGTCGACCTCATTGGCGCCACATAGGCCCCCCCATCCCCCTGCAGTATGGAGTACTCTTGAGTGGCCAGGGTGGGGGGGGGGGGGGAAGGTGACTATGGCATCAGCAGGGGTGGTCTGTGGTGGCCGGACCACGGTCAGCCCGACAGCATCGTTGGAAGTTGTCGTGAAGGAAGGTTCGGTGACCGAACCTGGAAGTTGTTGAAGTGCGCCGGGCATCGTGTATCATCGTGTAGTATTATAGAGATGTTGTGGATTATGTCTGGGGGACAGGCACAAGCATCTCGAGTGAGGGCACGTTCAAGATGGGGAGGGGGGGGGGGGGTGAGAAACCTCAACAGGGCAAGGCTGGGGATGGTGTAGAGGCCGAAGGGACCGGCGAAGGGTCCATCGGCGAGGGCGTGATCATAGGTAAGCTTGACGTGGGGAGCATGTGATCACTTGACAGAGTGCGTGACACTGAAGTAGGGGGCTAGGTCAGAGGAGTGCTCGACGATTGGAGCTGGAAGTCACTTGACCGAGTGTGTAAGTCCGACGTGGAAGGAGTGGTCAGAGCGTCGTGAGCCACAACAGTGAGTGGCATAGTCGTGGCCTGAAGGGGGGTAGAAGCAGGCTCGACATGAGCAGGCTTAAGTCTGTTGAGAGAGACTGTAGCAGCTGAATCTTTTATCTGGTTGTCATAGGTGTTGGCTGAGCATTGGGGAACTCGGTATGGGCCGGTATATGGAGGTTGGAGGGGAGCATGGACAGTGTCATCTCGGAGCATGACGTATTCACAATTGTCCAGAGATTTCGGGACTTTAACCTTAGGGTGGGAGTGGCTGGCAGGCAGAGGGATATGGAGGTTGGTGAAGTGGCGTCTGACGCGGTCCACGAAGGTAGGTAAGTCAGACAGGGAGAGAAGCAGAGGGGCTCACAAGTTCGCCAAGGAGAACAATGTTCTGGCCAGCTAGTGTGCCTTTGAGGTCTTCCTTATAGATCGCACGAATGCCAAGTAGCACAAGGGGAGGACCTCCATCCATAGAGAGTCGTGGCATCAAAGAGCTGCCTTGAAAGTGCGGTGCCAGCGCTCAACTAGCCCGTTGCTTTGCGGGTGATATGCTGTGGTATGGATGTGCCTGATGCCGCAAATGTTACAAATCTCATTGAACAGGGCCAACTTAAATTGTCTGTCTTGGTCAGTCATGATGATAGCTGGACATCCGAAACGCGATACCCATGACTCGACAAAAACTCGAGCAACAGTTTCTGCCATAATATTGTGGAGGGGGACAGCCTTGACCCAAAGTTGTTTGGCCGATAGATGAGAGAACATAACAAGAGCTGTTAGAAGGGGTAGAGGGCCGACAATGTCAATATGAATATGCTGGAAACGCCCAGGAGGGATCGAAAAGGCGCCGAATGGGGGGTGAGTGTGCTTGTGTACTTTGCATTGTTGGCACGTGACGCAGGAACGTGCCCGTTGCTGGAAATCCTTATTGACATTTCTCCACACAAAGTACTCTGCTAATAGGCGGGCGGATGCACAAACACCAGGGTGGGCTAAATTATGCAGTGCATTGCAGACAGCTCGATGGAGCGTGGTTGGGATGTGGGGGCGTAATGTGCCCATACTGTCGACGCACCAGATCTCACCAGAAATGCCAGGGAAGGTGGTGTGGACGAAGTGTAGTGAAGAGTTAGGGTCTGAAATCAGGCTTTGTGCGTCCTCGTCGGCGGGTTGGAGGTTAGGCAGTTCAGAGAGGTCTAACAGCGAATGGACGGCATCGACTCATGAAAGGAAATCAGCAACTATATTGTCAGCACCCTATATGTGTATGACATCGGTAATGAACTGAGATATGAAGTCCCTGTATCTGAAGTGGCAAGGAGGCAGGTCAGCTGGTGGGTTTGCAATGGTCGCAGCCAGGGGTTTTTGGTCTGTTAAAACATAGAAAGGGCGTCCCTCAATGTCAGTCATCAAATGTTTGATCGCTTCATAGACCGCGAGCCACTCCCTGTCAAACGCGGAATATTTCCGTTGTGCATTGGTGAGCTTGCGTGAGAAGAACTGCAGAGGCAAAGTCTGGCCATCGATTGTCTGGCTAAGGACAACGCCGATGGCAGCATCACTCACGTCTGTGGTGATGAAAAGCTGTGCATTGGGATGAGGATGCGCAATGCTGCAAGTCTCGGCAAGAAGATTTTTGATGGCAGTGAAAGAGTCACTCATAGCAGGGGTCCATGGAACAGGCTAAGATCCAGAAGTGTGGGTGCCTGCCAAGGCGTCCATCAGTGGAGTCTGAATCTCTGCAGCCCAAGGTAGATGTTGGTGATAATAATTAACCATCCCCAGAAAGCACCGGAACTCTTTGAATGATGCAGGTCTAGGTAGGTTTAGTATTGTTTGTACTTTCTCAGGGGGCGATGAAATGCCATCGGCAGAGACCTGAAAACCGAGAAACGTGACAGCGGGTTGATGTAGCTGCAATTTGTCCTAGTTGGTCTTGATGCCTGCTGCCGTGAGAGTGTTCATAACAGTTTGCACATGTCGAATGTTATCCTCGATGGAGGAGCTGAAAACAAGAATGTCATCAAGATATGCAAAGCAGAATTTTAGTTTGAATAGCTCTTCGTTGATGAAGCGTTGCCAGGTCTGGGTTGCGTTTTTCAGACCGAAGGGCATGAATTGAAACTGAAATAAACCGATCGGGGTGGTGATTGCTGTCCTCTCGATGTCTTCAGGTGCCATGGGCATCTGGTGGTGTGCCCGTTTGCAATCAATGGCAGAGAACGTGGTCGCACCTGTGAGAGAACTGGTAAAGTCGGCAATGTTGGGTATGGGGTAGGTGTCCATAATAGTTCATACGTTTAGTCGACGGTAGTATCTGCACATGCGCCATGACCGGTCTTTCTTGGGTGTCATATGTATGGGCGTAGACCAGCTACTGGCAGAGGGTTCAATGACACCGGAGCTTAGTAGTTCAGAAATCTGTTTTTTAAGGTCGGAGAGGCGCTCGAGACAAAGTCGATGTGGTTTACAGGAGATTGGGGGGCCTGGCGTGTGGCGAAGCTTGTCAACCATGCCGTTGGTGACGACAGAAATGTTGCCGGCATCACAGGAGGCGGTTTGTTTACAATGTGTGGCGGGCGGGCCAGGCGAGGCGTGGTCATGGTGTTCGGAACCACTCGGCAGATCCGACGGAAGCCGAGGTGGTGAAGTGTCCCAGGATTCAACGTGACAAGATGGCCACCGGCATGAAGCAGTGACACCATGGTTGGGTGAGCTCAGTAGAGCTCGTGAAGCGTTAGTGAGTCCACTTCCAAGGGCGCGGCCTGTGGCAGCACGGTCACAGGCGAAGCGCTAGGCGCGAGTGCACTGTTTGTGTTGTCAGTGGCGGTCGCACGGTGACGCGCCGGAGCCGAAGTTGCATAGTTTGAGGTGCTGTCCGCGAGGGGAGGGGTAGCAGCTGTCAGTTCGGGAACACATGATGCTTGTCGCACATGTGCACTCGTGTCCGGCCGAGTGTCAAATGCTGCAGTGTTAAGGGGGTGTGGTCCTGTGGAACTGTCAGTACACTTTATGGTAGACTAGATAGCACAGTTGCGAGGGGTAGCGTGAGGTAAGCACACGAAGGCTCGATTGCTGGGACTACAAGCAGATTCGGTGCACTTACTGACCTCGCTTTGTCCTTGCTGCAGTGTCTGTAATTCCTTTGCTGCGTCGGAGAGCTGGAGCTGAGTTTCGTGGAGCCAGAGGAAGAGCTTGAAGTTTTCCTTGTGTAGGCAAGCGATGTTTTTGAGCTCGACAAGGCATTTATGCGTGATTTCTTGTAACGTCGTCGGCAGACACGAGCATGTACGGATGAGATGAGCCAGGATCGATTTTTCACGGAGGGTTTGCTCGATGGAGCACAGGGGAAGTGAGTCTTGGACGGGTGATGAAACATGGTGTTTCGCACGGGGTCCGGTGAAAGTTTGTGGTATCGCAAGAAGTCAATACCTAGTATAGGTTCTTTAATTTCACACACTAAAAAAGTCCACTGGAGTTTGCAGTTTACGGAGAGTGAGACGACATGTGAAGTTGAACCTGAGCATTGTAGTTTAGTTGAATTCACGGCTTGCAGTGAAGTTTGATGAGGGCAGAGGTTCGACGACGCTAAGGACGTAGGCAGCAGTGAAACATCGGTGCCTGTAGCACTGGGGGGGAGGGGGGGGGGGGCTGTCATGTTGTGCGTAGGAGGCGTTTGGGAAGTAGCAGGGTGGTCTGCAGTTCTGTGCTGCCCTACCAAACCGTGTGTGGAAGTAACAGTACAGGTGGTGCGGTTGCATTTCCTGTGGAACTTTCATTGCCAGTGGCGATGGCTGAGGTTCACTGGTCGCAGCAGGTTCGGTTGCAGGAGAGCTGTGTCAGAGAATAGAGATCAGCACTGACCAGGGCATGTAGCCATCTCCAGAGCTGGGAAGGTTTGTCGTTGCCTAGTTGCTCGACGTGTAGCACTTGCCGTATTGCCACCTCTGCTGAGCGTGCAAGCCAACGTAGAACTGTCTTTTTGGCTAGAGTGTACCGGGTAGATGAGTCCGGGGCGTCAATCAGGTCAGAAATCAAGTCCTCCTGGTCGTGCAGGTGGGTGATGAGGCACAGAAACCTGGCTGACTTATCAAGTTTGTAATAGTCGAACACTTCGTCCACAATTTTGAACCAGGTTGTATCTGTGTCGGGATTAAATGGCGGCAGCGTCGGTAAACATTAGAGAATGTTTGGAAGAACAGGTTGAGTTGAGTTCGTCAGGCACTGCCTGAAACAAGCTGTTGTTGCTGTAGTATTCCAGGAGAGTGTGCCTCCAGGGGATGTGGTAACGACGGCTGTTCGGGTGGCAGCGTGAAGGTGACACGTTGTGGTTGATCGCGATCCGTCACGCTTTGGAAGACCAACGTGGATGAGGCACCAAGATGTGCCAAGAACGGTAGCAGAAGCTCGACTGGAGCTGGCACGTGGGCGACAGGTGAGATAAAGTTCAAAGTTGGAGAGCGCGTGTTAGTCCGCGGAAAGCTCGACGTATGATCAGAGCTGGGACCACCTGTGTTGCAGGAAGGCTGCGGAGGTGCGGGCTGTCCAGAAGCACAGTGTGGGAAATGATGTCGAACATGGGGTCGGAATGTGTGAAAGTTCACTGTTCATAGTCACTCCACTCAAAACGGTGTGCAGATAAGGTGAATGTCATGGCACAAAAACACAGGCATAGTAGTAGAACGGAGGTGGAGGTCAGGCACAGATAACAAGTAATTGTTCCTGTTGCAGGCCAAGTTATTGAAGTAGGAAGGTAAGTGCTGATGCTGAACCGAGGCAGGTGCGGGCATGGTCAGATGCTGAGTAGGTTGACCTGTGAACGAAGCAGTTCTGGCCATGTGGCCGATATCCGCGTGGTATTGGATGGATTGTGGCATGGCAAATCGTTGTCCTGGCGGTGGTAGGTTGTCCAACGAAGCAGTTGCAGAAATCGGCATTGGTCCCGCACTGCACGGAGATCCGTAAGAGGGAACTGAACCGTTGATGAGGGAGGGCACATGTGGTGGGAACAAAGGCGTCTGATAGCCAGAGTCATGCACACTCCTAATCTCATTAATTGTTGCAGGCTCGAAAACGTCCGGCGAAATCGTTGTAATCGTCAAGTGAGATGCATCATGTTGCATTCCTGGTGGGTGTACATTGCCTGCAACATGATGCATGTTGATGACAAAATCCGGCGTTAGTCATTGGGCCGAAGTCATTGTTCGAATGTCGTGTTCATGTAAAACACGTGAAAATACCCGACGTGGAGGCTACCAACATGGTAAAATGGCGAAAATGGAAGATGGTTCAACTCAGGGTCGCCAGTGAGGAGGAAGTTCGGGTCGGTTACACCAAACACCACTCCCATTTTGCAGTAGTTCGTTATTGAGCTGATCATTAACGGGAAATGGCTTTGTTTGGCTGCTTGGAGACCATTTGCAGCCATTCAATGATGGAATTTTTTGGGACGACAATATGCCACATCACTGGCCTACAATTGTTCTCGATTGGTTTGAAAAATATTCTGGATAATTTGAATGAATGATTTGGGCACTCACATCACCCGATATGAATCCCATCAAACATTTATGGAACAAAGTCAACAGGTCATGCACCAGCAAAACTTTTGCAATTATGGATGGCTATAGAGGCAGCATGGCTCCATATTTCTGAAGGGGACTTCCAACGACTTGCTGAGTCAATACCATACCAAGTTGCTGCACTGTGCTATGCAAAAGGATGTCCAACATGATATTAGGAGGTATCCCATGACTTTTGTTACCTCAGTAGACATATATAGGTCCTGCCTAATGACTTAACGGGGAATGTGATGGAAAATAAACATTTATTTAAAAAATCATTACAGCCATATTTATTAATGTTCAAATCTAAAATTTTGCATGTGTAAAGCAAAAAAGCTGTGTTTTAATAGAAAAATATAATAAAGTATGCAGGATTAACATTTTGTCAGAAAACTTAATTTTTAATTCTTTAATTGTCTTTTTTATAAAAAAAAGCCATAACTCAAATTATAATGATGCAATTAACCTGAAAATTTTATTGTAATGTCCTGAGAAGGTTAAAAGACCACTGAACTAAAGTTATTAATTTATGGTACAAATTGTATCATTAACAGAGTTTTTAATTTTGCACATCCAAAATTAACTTTTTTTCTACATACAAGCATCTAAAAATCAGAATGTAATTGCAGGATCTCATATTTTTTAGTTCCAGAGAGACAGCAAGATGTTGCAAACTGTTCCTGAAAATTTCATAGCATTAGCGAATATATTTTTTGAGAAAAGGTTTCTAATAATGTACAAAATGAAAAACAGAGGAAATGAGGTTCAAAGATTTTCTTCTCATACTTCTACATGTACTAAGCTTATCTCAATTTACTGATACTCTTAATTCTCCATGTTTGTCTTCTCTCCTCTTTGAATTTGCCTGGCCTGTATTTACAAGTAAGAAACTGATTTGTTAGCTTCCTTGATCCTGCTCTCGTTGATGGTGTAAAACACTTTTGTTACAAACACACCAAGATCTATACCAATTCTCTTCAACACTTCAATTTTGCCTTTATTTCCATTACTGTAACATAAAACTGCATCATAGACACCTATTTTGAGTACTTCAAGTCCACAGAATGTCCTTTTTGAGCATCTAATCCCAATTAAATTAGTGAGGCTCTGATTTGCATTTTGTGTCTTTCTGCGAAGGAACTCCCTCAATAAATCAGGGTTTGCAAGAAACCTGAACATGGGCATAATTGCATTCATAACAGTTGCTGGTAATAAGTGTTTGTGGGAATACGTCACACTTCTGTTGTTGAACTTACACCAATTGTCTTTCAGAAACAGATTGTGCATTAGTGTTTGGTCAGTGGATAGTTTACGGAAAAAAATGGCCCACACAGCATGCCTCATTGCCTCGAAATTATGTATGTTTTTCCTGATGGCTCTTCCCTAAAATAACTGAAGAGTATCAATCTCTTACAGAGTAAGTCTGCCTTTTCCTTCTAGTGGTATTCCATCCTCAAGTACTTCACCTTTCTTCTCTTTCAGCAAGCGACAAAGCCTGCCACAAACCTCTTTTGGATGTGGCCAACACATTCCAGCTTTTCTATTGTTGTATTGTATGGATTTTTATCTGCTACACCTTTCAACTAAGAGGAGTTGCCATTACCAGGGTATTTAGATTATCTAACACCATTCTGGTCCTCAGATCTGGAGAACATCTTCATAACTGCAGCAGCACCCATGCCACCATTTGAGCCACTGTAATTTTCAGAGCATGCTGCTGTATGCTTATCTTCTCACTGTTTCTCACTGTCTTCATTGTTGGACATTTTCCTTGTTGCACACCGGTGGCAGTATTTAGACATAATTTCTACATCTAAAACTTTACCTGAGTCAATACCAATAACAGATGCAACACCATATGGAGATGTGTGACCCCTTTTCATCCAGGTCCTGTCTACAGACTCATACAGGTCAGTAACATTTTAGGAGATTCACTGTCGTGAATATCTGCCCCAGGATCTGTTTCTTTTTGGTTTACTTCCACAATTCTTCCACTGCTTTCTTCAGAGAAACTTGGGCAGTATTGCATACAGCATCAGACATTTCTTTATTTATTTTTTCAAACCTTGCACAAAATGGAGGCATGTTCAGAAAACCACACAATAAATTACTTTCTTCCCTGCCCTGTAGAAGGCATCTCAGAGCATATGCTAACCTAAAATTGCTTTAAAAAAATACAGCTTTTTGGAGGAGGAAAATGAAAATTTATAGCCACATGAATTACAAATTAATTTAGAATTAAAAGCTATTACCACTCTTCTTTCTTTCTTCAACAACAATCATGCATTCTGTATAGCCCTATTGTCATGCTTTTCCAAAGTGATAGAAACAATAATGAAAAACAGGCTTTTGAGCTATCTAAGTAAATTCAATCTCCTCTGCAATGACCAGCATGGTTTCAGGCATGGTAGAGGTACAGAATCTGCAATAGCACAATTTACAAAAACAGTTTTAGAAGCACTAGATGAGAACAGCTATGTAACTGGCTCTTCCTAGACCTGTCTAAGGCGTTTGATACCATTGACCACCAGAAGCTGTTGCATAAATTAGAGGCACTAGGAGTAAGAGGAGAGATTCTCAAATGGTTTCATTCTTATCTACAAAACAGAGTACAGTTAGTAGAGATCACACATGTCCCCAGTGGATCAAAGTACATTGAGAAACATACATGTGATCCACAATATATCAATATTGGGGTCCCTCAAGGAAGTGTACTAGGCCCTGTATTATTTCTGGCATATGTAAATGATTTCCTGCAACATATCAGCCATGGAGAGAAGATATTGTTTGCGGATGACAGCAACATAGTAATCACCAGTAAGACACCAGCACAAATGTTGGAAAATTCTACTGAAATACTGAGGGATGTTCACAAATGGTTTCAGGAAAACAAAGTAACTCTCAACGAAAAGAAAACAAATACAATATGCTTTAAAATGAACAGAAAACAGAGTCTCTTACATTTAAAACTAGATAACATATCCATAGATGATGTACCTACAACAAAATTCTTAGGGTTGCACATTGACAGCCAAATGAAGTGGAATGAACATGCTATGAAACTCTCTAAAAAGATATCCACAACATGTTACGCACTTAGAGTCCTTGTATCCGCATGCAGTAGTGAGTGTTTGAGAACTATATACTTTAGTTATGTTCATTCAGATATCAGTTATGGTATTATTTTCTGGGGAAACAGTGCTCAGAATTTACAAAGAGTATTTACAATGCAAAACAGAGCAGTAAGTATTATAACAAAAAGCAGTAAGCGGGCCCACTGCAGAGAACTTTTCAAAATGTTAGAAATTCTAACTGTTCCTTTATATTCCAAACCATAGTGTACATCAAGAAAAATATAGAAAATTATAGCACAAATTGCAGTTTTCATAACTATAGTACAAGAAGAAGTCACTGTCTTCACCCAGACGGGAAGAATGAACTTAAGAGTCAAAATAGCTTCTCGTATGAAGGTGTAAATCTGTATAATAAAGTGTCACAGAAAATAAAAGAAGCAGATAACATGTACCGCTTTAGGAAAAATCTTAAATTGTTTTTGCAGGAACACTGCTTTTACACTATAAGTGAATTCCTTAGTACAAAATGATTGTAAATAGCTTTTGTTTCACAATATTTTGATAAGCAGCAAAAATGTATAAATATATGAATGTATACAACTGACAACATCCATACATTTTAAAATGTCCACCGATGGCTAAATAAATAAATAAATAAATAAATAAATAAATAAATAAATTTTTACAGCTAACACATGAATGTAGAAACTTTATAGCTTGGCAGAGAAGCTCTAAATCAAAAAGTCTGAATCCAGTGGAATCCATATCAACATTATTCAAGTAGCTGTACAATTCTCCTGTCCTGAGATTCGATGCTGAAGCTGAGAGCTTATGTCATTCGTTTTGAGCTGCTTCCTCTTTTTTGTTGGTAAACCAATTTCCATGAAACTTCCATTTCCTAAACACAGTTTTTCCACCACCCATTATGCATAAATCTTGACTTCCACATAAAGGTTTGTGAATCCAACCTCCCACTGACTAATATTAGTTAGTATTCTCAAAACGTAAATAAACAACGTGGAAGAAAGTTTTCAGGCAAAGATATAGATGCCAGCCACAGATATAGATGTCAGCCAAAGGTATCAACAAAAAAAATGGCCTTCACACTGACAAAAATTCCACTGAAGCAAGCCGTTTCCCAAATGTCAGAAAAGGTGGGAATGGCTGCCAGTGCAGAGTTAATCAGTTCAACAATTTAAAGGTATTTCTAAAACCGCTATCATGATAAAATTACTACACACACAACACTTCCTCTGGAAGTGATTGGTCATGTGACACAGTAATGTTATGTATAGAATGAAACTTTTTCAACTTTTCCTCATCAATCTTATTCTTTAACATAACTCATTTTCAGTAGTGTTGGAATGAGGAGATAACTGTGTAGATCACGAAAATGATATTTTTGAAAAATCGATTTTTTGGATCAAAATCCATTACATCGCCCTGTAACAGTTAAACAAGCAATCTAAATTATCTTTGAAATCCTATGAAAAATGAGCTGTTACATTTTGATAACACTTCCCCCAACCCCCTCCAGAAATATTTTACAACCACAGCTTGGACAAAACTTTTGCAGGCAAGCCACAAAACAGCTAACAGAGCACAAGGACTTATGCATTCATACATATGACAGTAATTACTACACACACAACACATCCTCCAGAAGTGATTGGTCATGTGAAACAGTAATATTATGTATAGAAATGAAACTTTTTCAACTTTTCCTCATCTAATACAGGATTAGTCTTTTTCTTTAACATAACTCATTTTCAGTAGTGTTGGAATGAGGCAGATAAATCTAACATTTATCCTAACTTTCCTTTTGAGGCAGGCAAGCACAACTGACATTTCAGTCTTTCACTTCAAACATGACACACAGTGACAATACTATAGATCTCCCTGTACAAGTTTTCATAGTCAGTTATCATTTCCCCCTGTGTACTCTAATCTCAGATGATCAACCATAAGTACGTCCCCATTTGCTAAAAGCACATAAATAAGCTATCAGTATATCCCAATGCAGATCATTTGCAGCCAAATACATATTTTCTTTCCACAGACAGCATGTCAGTATAAGTGCTCTTCCTTTCTATGGCAGGGCACTTCAAGTAAAATATCAGTTCTCTCTTTCCAATATGTAGCAAATCATCAGTAGTGCATATTCCCTATAGAATGATTTCAGTAGTGATTTTATTTTACTAATCCAAGTAATCATAATATTGTGCAATTTGCATGTATAATTTTGGACAAGTCAGCCTACATTTTTACAAGTAATTTTTACAATTATATTGTTGCAATTTTAATTGTTTCATGAAAGTTTGTTCAATATTACAAGAAAATAATAGACATTACATTGTACTTTTACTTGTTCATACTGGAAAGAAACATGAGCTAAGTGATCAGTTATTAAGAAATTTATTAACATTTATCACTGTTTTTAAAAAAATCATTTACTGTGCGAAAGATTTACTCCAAAAGAATTTTTTTTAATTTACATGTGAAAACTCTTGATATTTCTGGTTTTTATTATTATTATTATTATTATTATTATTATTATTTATTTCAGCTGATTGGTTATTATACATCCATATCCCAACATACAGGAGACTCTTTTGGTATCAAGATGTTCTGGACTGAAACATATGTAGGTCAGACTGCTGTCTTGTTTTGTAGCTATGAATGTGTTCATTTAATATTAGTGGGCTGTCAGTGTTAATAGATAGGTTGTAACAGATGATATAATACTGTGAATGTAAATAGATGGCAGTGTCAATTAGAAAGTTTCTTGAAATGTTGCCTACATGACTTATTATATCTCAGGTTGCATATTATACATATCGCCTTTTTTGAATTTTAAAGATATCTCTGCTGCGGGGTGAGTTCCCACCAGAACATGATCCCATACTGTAGTATGGAGTGAAAGTAAGAATAATATACCTGTGTGAGGACTAATTTGGTGACTGATTTGGTGAATAATCTTAGAATATAACACACAGTTGATAGCTTATTTGAGATGTAATTGACATGTGTGTTCCACTTAAGATTTTCTTCAAGCCATATACCAAGAAGTGTAATGGAGCTCGCACTGTTGAGCTCTTCCTTGTTCAGGAGCGAGTTGGAGATTTCTCATTTCTGACATGAAAGGCTGAAACTTATGTAGGTTTGTAGCGACCTGTAGCCCAGCATTTTGAGGGATGTGTGCAATGCTGCACCAAACGATGCATGTTTCCAAATGCCAGTGGCAATTGAACATAGGCGCTTCATCTGATTGCCTTTCTCCTGCCAGCCAATGGGCATTTTGTGTGAGAGGTCGCAGGGCCTGAAGGTAACGCACACGGATAGTTGAAGACAAAATTGATCCACCACCTATCTGCATCACAAGAAGAGCGCATTCATCAGTTATTAACTCAAGAAGAAATTGTAGACCAAAGTCTGTCACAGTATCTTAGAAGTAAAATTGACTCTGGTACAGTACCTGATCAACTGCTACGTACAAGCTGGAGCAGTCGCTTACCCCCATCTATCAAGTTGATTATCGCGACACTGTTGGAAACACACACACATACACACACACACACACACACACACACACACACACACACACAATCAACATGTAGGTGGGAGATGCTGTCATAGTTGGTGTGGGCCTCTGGGTCGTTTCTGTTGTTCTGTTGCTTGGGTTGGCGCTGGAACAGGCAGTGGGTGAGGCAGCAGTTGTCTGTTTGCTGGGGCTAGCTCGTGGAAAATATATGCCGGTTTGACTCTGTCAAAAGTGACAGTGGTACATGTTCCATTCAGGAGACTGTCCAGTGCCAGGCCTGAATGGCTGTGGGGTGCATATCTACTGGATGAGCTCTCTGACACACCTAACAAGCATAGAAGGAACCTCTTCTCATCTTGATGCTGCTTCTATGAAATCACAAGGTAGTCTCAGCACTTCCCCATATACTAGATCAGCTGAGGAACCGCCCAGCTTGGGTCTGTATGCGTTTTTGGTGTCTGAGTAGGACGATTGGTAAAGCCTCAGTCCACCCAGTCGCATGGCACATCAGGGCTGCTTTTAGGGTGCATTACCATTGTTTCACCATTCCATTGCTTGCCAGGTAGTAGCTGGCTGTCCAGAGATGGTTCATGCTGCAAAGTACTGACAGTTTTGTGAACAATTCTGACTTGAGTTGTCTGCCTCTGTCGGTTGTAACATGGAGTGGGCAGCCAAACCGCGATATCCAGTGTGACAAATTGGTACTGCTTCCAGCCAACGAGTGAATCTGTCGATGATGCTGAGCAGGTAGCATTCAGCGTTTGAAGGTGGCTGTGGTCCGATGATGTCAATGTGAACATGTGTGAATCACACTGTGACATCCTGGAAATAACCTAGTGGTGCATGTACGTGTCTGCTGACTTTACTGCATTGGCACTGGAGACAACACTTCGTCCACTCTCTACAATCCTTCTTTGTTCCTCATCACACGGAGAGATCTAGAACCAGACGGAGCATAGATCATGTACCTAGGTTGCTCAGACTGTGTAGGGATTCGTACGCTTGCTATCGGAAGTTAACAGGCAGGTATGGACACACCGCAATAGAGTTGCATGCCAGCGCCTGGAATGTATACAGATTGTAGTCGTAATGGAGCCTGTGGTCTTGCAGCTCTTGGTCTGGCCTCTGTGCTTCTGTGAGTGCCATCCAGTCCAGTGTAGAGACACTGCCGACGCAAGAGAGACCGTGCACCATGATGTTGTCGATCCCAGAAATGTGTGTTGCCTTGGCAAGCAGTTCAGATTATTTTGCTGGAAGGCGAATGTCGGTGGCTTGTTGTCTGTAAATATTGTGGGGCCTTGACATGAGGATAAAAGTATTTGGACAGCCTCATACATTGCCAGCAGTTTGTGGTCGTACACACTCCATTTCTTTTGCGAGGTGGTCAGCTTTTTTGAGAAGAAAGTTAGCATCTGCCAGGCCTCATGAATGTGTTTGTTGAAGCACACCGCCTATTGCTGTCTGTCTTTCATCTACAACCACAGCCAACAGTAAATTCGGCTCAGGATGTGCATCCACTACCACTTGCTTTGTTTTTCCAAAAGTCTCGACCAAGTCATCCATCAAGGTAATTGCATATTGCCTTTAGCCTTCAGGTCCACCAGCGTGGTTGTCAGTGGCTCTCTAACTTCAGCTGCATGCGGCAGATGCCGCCAATTGCTAGGTAGCATTTTAACTCCTTACGTGTGTCCGGCCGGGGCAGCTGGCGGATAGCATCTATTTTATCCAGCAATGGTAGCGAGCCTGAATGAGTAATGCGGTGGCCTAGGAAATCAACTTGTGACTGTCCAAAGATACACATTGCCACATTCAACACAATTCTGTACTCACTTAGTCAATGAAAAATCTCAACAAGATGCAAGTGATGTTCTTCTGGTGAGGCTGAGAAGAGCAAAATGTTGCTTAGGTAAGCGAAACAGAATGACAGCCTCCCAACACTGAATCGACGAACTTTTGCCATGTTTGAGGTGCATTTTGGAGACTCAGAGTCTCAATTTTGCTTTCAAATAAGCCAAACAGCGTAATAATTGCAGTATTCGGTATATCTTCATCTGCCATCAGATCTGTGCCTAGGCCTTGGCACAATCTAGTACACTATCCATGCAAGTGGCACTCATTGCGTTGTTGAAGTTGAGCAGAGGTATGGAGGACTCTTGCGCCAGTCGTTGTGGTCGGCAGGAGTTCGGCACCCCTCAGTTGTCTTAATATAGTGCACAGTGTTGTGCCTGACATCCTCCGGTAAGCCTGGTAGATTTGTTAATACTGGAAAGTCCTTCAATAGTGCGGTGTACTCATCATCAGGGTCAGTAATCACCTGGGCAGATGTCACCATTCTTGCCACAAAATCCAGCACTATCATTTGCAGACGTAGAGGCAAATTACTTAGGCGTTCCTGCAGATGCATCTAAATTTGCATTGGTGGTGAGCCATTTGGAGCAGCAATATGCAGCAGATGTGCAAGATATCATCATCACACCACCTGAAGGGAATGCATATGAGCAGCTGAAGATAGAACTGATCTGCCGTGTATCTGCATCACAAGAAGAGCACATCTGTCAGGTGGTAATGAAGAAGATATTGGAGAATGAAGACCGTCACAATATCTGTGATATCTTAGAAGTAAAATTGACACTGTTATCATACCCAGTCATCTGCTGCATACCATCTTGAGCAGTCGCTTATCTCCATCTAACAAGGTGATTACTGTGACACAGTTGGAGATGATGTTAGTCGCCATGTTAGAATTGATGAACAAGGTGTTGGATGCCGTCTCACCAGTGCCTATAATGCTATCAGCCAGGCAGTGCACAAGTACAGCCACCACAGTAGCACAAGCTGAGTACAATGCATTAACAGCAAAGGTTGATCAACTGATGCAACAGATTAGCTGGCTGGTAGCATGTTGCAGCACCCGTGGAGATAACAGCTGCCCAAAATACACGAGACACTCCCATAGCAGGGCTGTGTCCCACTCGCCTGTACAATCACCTGATGTACAGTAGGTCATGTGCTGGTACTACTGGGATTTTGGGGAACGTGCACAACGTTGCACCAAACTGTGTGTGTTCCGAAATGCTAGCGGCAATTGAACGTAGGTGCTTTGTCTGATTTCTGTTCTCCCAATAGCTGACTGCACATCTAGTGGTCATTTTGTACATTTTTACTAAAAGCATGACAGTAGTACGCAAGACCTGATTCATTTACACTGTTGCTAAAGATTGTTTTTTGCACAATTGTAATGAGATTGTTCTCACTGAGCTATTCACTCAGTAATGACATAAGTGGTTTAATGTTTTGACCTTGGTTAGCTTTGTCTGCACCTGTTACCAGAATACTTGTGTCATCTGCAAATAGTGTAGCATGTCCTGAAGTATGCTTTGTGTTAATGTCGTCAATATATAACAGAAACAGTATGGGTCACAGGATTGAGTCTGGTGGAACACCATATTTAACTGGCATTTTCTCAGAGGAGTGCACCAGTGTGTGATACGCCTTGGACATCATGGTGCATTGCACAAGCTCCACTGGATCCATGGATGCCCAAGTGAATGTTCACCAGAGCATAGTGGAGCTGCCATCAGTTTGTCTCTGTCACTCAGTACAGATGTGAAGGAGCTGTTCCCCTGGAGCAGGATGGATTTGAGACCTCCCACTGACATGATGAAGAAGATATCAGGATTCATCAGACCATGCAATGCAGAAACTATGTAACGTTAAGTGCCCCCCCTCCCCCTGCTCAGGTAATCTAGACGAAGCATCAGCTATAGCATTCTCCCTTCCTTTAATGTGCTCTGTTGAGTAATCAGAATGTTGTAAATAAACTTCCCACCTGCTGATGCTCCCTTGAATACAATTTACATTCCTGAATATAACTTAGAATTTTATTATCTGAATAAGGTAATTCTTCTCATGTTTCTATATATTTCTGGTTTCAAATTCACTTGAATCATGTTCTGCATCACCCTGTCTAATTTTTCCTGAAAAAAAGCAAACACCCAAGCCTGAATCGTTATCATCAGTTACTAAACAGAATGGCAAAGAAAAATGTGGTCTGTGTAGAATCTCACTCTTACTAAGTATCTCTTTTATTTCATGAAAGGCAATCTAATACTCTCAATCCATTCCAATTTGACACTTCTCACTCCATTGCCATACAGAATTCTTTTTCAATGGATTTTTTAAGCAAGGTGCATTTAAAGCATGAGTCTTGATATACTTTCTCTAGGAACCTACAAGACTCAAGAATGATTGTAGTTCCCTCTTGGACAAAGCCTTTGGAAATTTTGCAGTGTTTTGGATTTTTTCCATTATCAGACGAAATTTCCTCCTCTGTTATTCTGTGGCCAAGAACACAGCAGATTTGCATTTCTCTAACTTGAAAGACTTACCTCCCTGTCTCAGTTTCTCCCCAATTTCCCTTAAGGCATTCATATGCTCTTCCCAGGTCTTAGTGGATTATAAAACGTCATCTACATAAATAGACAATCTTGTTAAAATTTTCTGCCCCAAAATGAATTCCAGTTCAGTTACAGAAACATCCAACCCAAATAGAACCAAACAATACTGAAAACACTTACCATCATATAAAAATGCAGAATAATTTCTACAGACATATTCTAATTCGTTTTGATAAAAACCAGAAGTTAAGTAAAGACTAGTCATGTATTTTACATTTTCAAATATTCAGTAACTCATCTGTGTTTCTGGGTGATCAGCCTCTCTTTCTCAAAGTACTTGTTCAGATGTCTAGAGTCCAGAACTAACCTAATTTCACCATGTCATTTAGAACCTATAACCAACAGGTTATTATATCGATTACAGCTTCTTTAAACACTTTCCACTACCCTCCACTTTTGCATTTCCTGTAACTCCTTTTTCAACTGCTTTTCTCTTACAGACAGGTACACCATACAGCTTAATGAAAAGTGGTCATGAGGTTTTAGCTTTAGTTTACATTGATAATCCTTCACTGCATTTGGTTTCTCCCCAAAAATAACATTACAACCCCATAAAATTTTTTTTAGTGCCACTTTATCCTAGTACTCAAAAATTCAGCTTCCCCTATCGTTTTTACTACAAGCTCACTGTAAAAATTGTTTCCCCACTACAAAATCCTTTATCCTCCTCATAGTATCCTCTATCATTAAATTCCTCTACTCCGCCCCCTCTCCCCCTCCCCCAACATGATTGCAGTTAATCTTACTTATCATAACCATGTCTGTCTCCCAGAAATTCCCCTCTTAGGATCAGTAAATAACAATTTCATCTCATTTCAATTAAAACAACTTTAGCCTTTACAATCCAGTTCATTCCATGGATTAAACTTTCATTCAAATCCTCAGTCATCACTAAAAATCCCTGCACAAAAGAAAGATACCATTTGTCTTCAAAAACAATAGAACCTGTTTGGAACCTAAATTTTACTTTTTCAGTGGCATCTTCAGTCTTGACTTCAGTTACAGGAAACCCATAGTCAAGTATTTCAATGAAAGCCATCTAAATGTAAGAGCTTGAAAGACTGCAATAATGGAATTTAACACAAAGAAACAAACAGAATTTGACACAAAACTATCGATAAGAAATGACATTGTAAAAAAGGAAAAATAGATACAATTCTTGGGAATCACAATACAGGACAACCTCAAATGGGACATGCACACAGATTCCTTATTCTGTAAGCTGTCAAAGAATGTATTTGCCATAAACATGATTACCAAATATTGTACAGAAATGTGTGTACTAAAGACTGCTTATCACAAACTATTCTCATCAAATTTAAACTATGCTGTAGAAATATAGGGTGCAACAAGTCAAGTCAACCTAAGCACATTATTAACACTACAGAAACAAGTTATCAGAATTATTTGTGATGTCAAATCTGGCCGAAGTGGCCGTGCGGTTAAAGGCGCTGCAGTCTGGAACCGCAAGACCGCTACGGTCGCAGGTTTGAATCCTGCCTCGGGCATGGATGTTTGTGATGTCCTTAGGTTAGTTAGGTTTAACTAGTTCTAAGTTCTAGGGGACTAATGACCTCAGCAGTTGAGTCCCATAGTGCTCAGAGCCATTTGAACCATTTTTTTTAATGTCAAATCTAGAGAATCATGTCAGAACCTGTTCCCAAAATTAGGTGTGCTTACCATGTAGGTGTAGGAGGTGCGACAATAAAGTAATGAGACTGATTTTCTTTGCAAGCTGTGGCAACCCTGCTGGCTTGTGTAGGCACAATATCTTTGACCTTGGTCTATAAGCCGCTTCTAGTCCAAGCAGCACATTGATGCAACTGCTCAGTTGTGAGTTGTGCTGTGATACGTTAACATGTGTTTGTGTCTCTCAGCATGGAAATGGAACCGCATAATATTGTGCAATGGTATGCCATTTCTTTTTGCATTAAACTGGGTGAAAATGCGACAACAAATCACGGTAAGTTTCAGAAGGCTTTTGGAGAGGAGGTTATATCAAGAGCTCAAGTTTTTTGTTGGCATAAAATGTTTAGTGAAGGCAGAACGAATGTTGAAGATGAAGACCACAGTGGACAACCATCAACCTCACAGACAGATGTCAACTTGGGCGTGAACTCGTATGATCTGATCAAACATTTTCCCTGAAAATTATTGTAGAAGAACTGAACATCAATTAAAAAACGGTTCATCTCATCATAACTGAAGATCTTGGTATGAGAAAGATTTGTGCAAAAATGGTCACCAAAAATCTCACACCACAACAGCGAGAAACACAGAAAAATGTGGCAGCCAATCTGTTAGAGCAAACAGAAATCTATCCAGAGTTGTTGAGCCATGTTATCACTGGTGATGAAAGTTGGTTTTTTCAGTACGATCCAGAGACAAAATGCTAAAGTTCGCAATGGTGCTCAAAGGGATCACCCAGACCAAAAAAGCTCGCATGTCAAAGCCAAAAGTTAATTTGCGTGCTTGTGTGCTTCTTTGATTTGTTGCAAGGGAACTGTTCATAAAGAGGGGGTGCCTCCTGGGTAACAGTTAACCAATATTACTACAAAGAAATTTTAGAAAGACTTCGTAAAAGAGTTCTTTGTGTCCATGCCAACAGTGCTAATAATAGGATTCTGCATCACAATAATGCGCCATCCTATACTGCTCTCCCAGTACAGCAATTTTTAACCTCAAAACAAATTTCAGTACCAGCACAGCCACCTTATTCACCAGATATTGCTATGTTAGACTTTTTTCTATTTCCAAGAGTCAAAATGGCAGTCAAGGGACACCATTTTCAAACAACATAAGATGTCCAAAAAACTGTGACGATTGTGTTGGAGGATATTACAGAAGATGAGTTCCTGAAATGTTACCATCAATGGAAGAAGCGCTGGAAAAAGTGTGTTCAATCAGAAGGGAACTACTCTGAATGAGACAAGACTAAACTTGACTAAAATGGTAAGCAACATTTTTCTTCCACATCAGTCTCATTACTTTATTGTTGCACCTCATATACATATTGAAAGTTATATTGCCTGTGAAAACCATAAACCCAAATTTCAACTGTGACCTGCACCAGCACAATACAAGACAAAAATTTAGATACCATGTAAATAGCCACAGAACAGCTTTATACAGAAAAAAATGCATTTCATGCCAATGTCCTACCAAACATTTTCACAGGTCTTTCTATTAACAAATTAAAAGACCAAATAAAAAGAATTCTAATTGAAAACCCTTTTCATTCCCTAAATGAGTACTTTATCTTTATGAAAAGTGCTTTGTAAGTGTGTCAAGCACATAGTTTTAAGTATCTCTCAACTGAGCTAATGTTCATAACAGCAATGTTTGTAACATTGTTATTTGTACATTTCCTAATGGAAAATGCATTAAAATGTAAAATTTACTAACATTGGCAGTTATCAACCACCAGAATCGAGTGTCAATGCAACATGCTATCTTTGAACTACCAAAATCTTTGACATTTCAAATGTGTGCCGCTATTGCAATTTGTTCTTCAGTCTTATTCTGGCACTTGGCATGTGATTGTGTGTTGTGTACAGTGTTCTCAATAAATATAGAGTTTATATACAAAGTGGTGGTCAGGTTTTTAATATGACAATTGTATGACTAGTTCCCCATAATTTAAATGGAAATTTTCTGGCACCACACAATAGGTACAACAATGCATTCACTTGGGAGCATGTGCCTCAACTAGTTTTTGCACAGTGACACACACTGCAGACAGTTAGGATTATGATTTTTTATGTATGCAAAAAACTGTAACATATAGTACTGGATTATTAGATGATAGCTCTTCGAGCCTTGAAATTATTTACTTCCTCATCCTCTTTGTGGACAATGTTATGGTGCCCAGTTACAGATACTGGTGAGACACACAGATAGAGCAGGTGAAATAAGGCACTAGTAAAAGAAGTTGACTTTGTACTGTAAGTATTAATGTATTTCACATTATTAGTGACCTAACCAGAAATCCACATCCTCTCTCTATCACAGACTGGAAAACGGTAAAATACAAACAGTGTCTATCTCATGCATCTAACCAGCTTGTCAGCTTGACGAAGATAGAAATTTGGAGGACAACTCCCACTCCCATCCCCAACCCCACTTCCACATCACCACTTGCTACCAGTGTTCCTAACAAACCATGCTTTCTTTCTGGCTCCTATACTGTGTGTGACACTAGTGCATCGTGTCTTCCACCGAGCTTGGAGGTTGCACGTGATGTTGCGTGTGAATGAATCCCTTCATGTCCCCCCCCCCCCCCCCCCCCCCCAGTGATTCCACTGACCGGCTGACAGCATCTGACGACACCTGTGTTGCCATCTTCCACGTCAAAATTTCATCCTTTCCCATCAAGGACCTGTCTTTGCAGCTATGTGATGACACACCGTTCGTCCTGCGTGCACATCCACGCAACTGGATGATTCGATTGGCCACGCCATGCTCCTCCGTGTGTTTGTGATCCCTCCAGATGCAGAGAAGACATCAATCACCACCTCAATTGAGGACAACAGCCATCTCTCTATTCGTGTACCACTCATGGTGCACCATAACCCCACATCACTGGGCCGCCTGATCCCAGTTTCCTGGTATGGCTGCCCGCTCCACCCATGGATGTGGCAATGCATTTTCATCATTAATGCAATGTACACCCATGGGCCCTCTTTCCCCACAACCACAAACCAAGCACAACGCCCACCTCCATTACCACGTCTCCCCGTGCTCTGTACCATGGTGGGGGGACGGCTCTGTGGCGCTCATCAACCACTAGAATCGAGTGTCGATGTAACATGCTATCTTTGAACTACCAAAATCTATGACATTTCAAATGTGTGCCCCCATAGCGGTTTTTCCTTTAGTCTTATTCTGGTGCTTAGCATGTGATGGTGTGTTGTGTACAGTGTTATTATTAAATATAAATTTTATATACCAAGCGATGTTCAGGTTTTTAATATGATGATTGTATGGCCCGTACCCAATATACACAAACAAATCTTTAGTTTTTAACTCATAAACTGACATATTCACAAGAATAATCTGTATCATGTCCCAAAATTACATTATTTCTAAGTATTGTACTTGTTTATTTGATGTTGAATAATAATAACTATTATTATCACTATTATTATTATTAAACTTATTTGAGCTCTGTGTTTACATATGTTTTAGACACTTTCAAATCCAGTTCTAGTCCCCCAGTTATCTCTGCAGTTTTCTGTACCTAAACTTCGAGATCATCTAAATCTTCTCTGACACATTCTAGTGCTTGACCCTGCTTCTTTATAATTTTATCCAAACAATCTATTTTTTGGTCTAATTTTTCCCGCTGTTTTTCAAGTTTCAAGTTTCTGACTTTGTTTATCCAATGAGTTTCGAAATCATATTAAAAAGGTTGCTATTAAAACCCCATATATTCTCATGACTGAAAATATGAATTGGTGAACAGATAGCTTCTTTTTCCCCCATGGACCACAATATTTCCACTTGCAGCATCCAGAGAACACTCCCTGTTATGTACAGTCTGATTAGGAGATATAGGCAGCTGAATACAGCAGATAATATGGACCTGGTGACCTCAGCTATGGGCAGCTGGATATGGTGGAAAATATACACTTGGTGCCCTCGGCTGCTAAATTCAGAGGTCAGTAAGTCAATAAATCTTTGTCGTTGCAATATTCCACTTTTAGCATCCAGAGAACATACTTCCTTTATTTCAGTAACAAAACATGACTGTCCAAGGGTGAGATATCTGTAACAAAATAGAGCAGAAAATATGAGGTGTGAGTTCTCTGTCTGAAAACGATTAATTATCACAGCTATAGACTATACATGGTATTCAGTTTACTATAGTATGATAAATATAAAAGAAAAGGGGGAAGATGCCCTGTTCAGAGCTAACAAATCAATATTTAAAACTGAAATTTGGCAACAACTTGAATAAACATTTCACTTGCTTGACTGACAGTGCTAACAACATGACTACTTTGGGCAATTGATAATGACTGGAATGGATATATAAATTTGAATAACAATATAGGAAATGTCTGTATATCAGAAGACATAATTTTTTTTAATTTTCCATGAAAGTGAGTTATTGAAAAATATGTGGGGTTGGTGGGCTGGATAGTCTGGATGTGGGTTTCAGGAGCTTTTCCACACACCTCTAGGTGAAAACCAGGTTTCAGCAGTGTGGGGTCGGTGTGATGGCCAGCCTCGATGTGAGTTTTAGGCAGTTTTCCACACCCCACTAGCAAAATATTGGGCCTGTTCCAATGTTTTGCCTCAGATGGGACCTATGCAAACACTGTCAACACTTTCTCACACTTGCAGACAAAATTTGCTCTCTCTGTACACAGAATGTGTACACTGCTTCTGCCGTGGGGGATGAATAGGAGTCTAATGACCTTTGCTATTTGGTCTCTTAAAACACACAAACCACATTTGGTTCATATTTCTTATTTAACTCCTACAACCCATTACTACAGTTTTCATGAAGAATAAAATTAATATCTTTTGAACGATAATGTAAAAGCAAAATGTAGCTATATGTGCTTTCCTATTATCTTTCAAGGATATTCTTTCACCATCTGTAAGGCCCTTTGGTGTCTTTTCAGCCCATTTGCGACTGCTCTCCAGCATGGTTTCCTTTCCATTGTTGTTGTTGTGGTCTTCAGACCCGAGACTGGTTTGATGCAGCTCTCCATGCTAATATATCCCGTGCAAGCTCCTTCATCTTCCAGTACCTACTGCAACCTACATCCTTCTGAATCTGCTTAGTGTATTCATCTCTTGGTCTCCCTCTACGATTTTTACCCTCCACGCTGCCCTCCAATGCTTAATTTGTGATCCCTTGATGCCTCAGGACATGTCCTACCAACCGATCCCTTCTTCTGGTCAAACTGTGCCACAAACTAATCTTCTCCCCAATCCTATTCAATACCTCCTCATCAGTTACGTGATCTACCCACCTAATCTTCAACATTATTCTGTAGCACCACATTTCGAAAGCTTCTATTCTCTTCTTGTCCAAACTATTTATTGTCCATGTTTCACTTCCATACATGGCTACACTCCATACAAATACTTTCATAAACGACTTCCTGACACTTAAATCTATACTCGATGTTAACAAGTTTCTCTTCTTCAGAAACGCTTTCCTTGCCATTGCCAGTCTACATTTTATATCCTCTCTACTTCGACCATCATCAGTTATTTTGCTCCCCAAATAGCATAACTCCTTTACTACTTTAAGTGTCTCATTTCCTAATCTAATTCCCTCAGTATCACCCGACTTAATTCAATTACATTCCATTATCCTCATTTTGCTTTTGTTGACGTTCATCCTATATCCTCCTTTCAAGACACTGTCCATTCTGTTCAACTGCTCTTCCAAGTCCTTTGCTGTCTCTCACAGAATTACAATGTCATCGGCGAACCTCAAAGTTTTTATTTCTTCTCCCTGGATTTTAATACCTACTCCGAATTTTTCTTTGTTTCATTCACTGCTTGCTCAATATACAGATTGAATAACATCATGGAGAGGCTACAACCCTGTCTCACTCCCTTCCCAACAACTGCTTCCCTTTCATAACCCCTGACCCTTATAACTGCCATCTGGTTTCTGTACAAACTGTAAATAGCCTTTCGCTCCCTGTATTTTACCCCTGCCACCTTTAGAATTTGAAAGAGAGTATTCCAGTCAACATTGTCAAAAGCTTTCTCTAAGTCTACAAATGCTACAAATGTAGGTTTGCCTTTCCTTAATCTTTCTTCTAAGATAAGTCGTAAGGTCAGTATTGCCACTATAATACGTTCACTATGCTGTTTGTAGTAGCTTACCCGCACTCCTGTTTTTTTATTCATTATTAAACCTACTCCTGCATTACCCCTATTTGATTTTCTATTTATAACCCTTCCTTTCCATACTAGAAACATATGTACAGTTACTATCTCGATCTCAGCTACAGTCTCACTAAAACGTGCTCATGAGAAACAGTCGCAGAATAATCGGGAACATATATTATCTTTTTTTACCGGAAGCTATCTTACAGTGCGGGACGCAGGGTACTCAGTAGACCACTTCCTCCCTTTCCTGTTTCAGCCGCTAACAGTTTACAGAAAGAAAGCCTGTTGACAGTTTGTATGTGAGCTCTAATCTCTATAAATTTTGAATAACGATCTTGTGTGAGAAATGTGTAGACTAGGGGGAGGCAATATGCTGGTTGACTCTTCTAGGAAAGTAACAATCAACACATTGCTGTGTACAATGCCTCTCTTTTAGTGTCTATCAGAGGGTTTAAATTATACAGATTTAATAATGGGTAATAAAGGCCATTTTTCTAGCTACTGTTGTAGGTATGGACCTAACCGTTCATCTTAAATTGCGATGGATTCATTACAACAAATTTCATTAGCGAGTATAGGCCTACTGTATGTACTGTGACTGCACAGTTAAAATGCCTAGTTCCTTGACGTACATGGTTGGACATCACATATTATTTTACTGCTCGCTTTTGAGCAATCAGTACTTTCTTTCTCAGTGTCAGGTCACCGGAGAAAATTATTCCATAAGACATGATTGAGTGGAAGACATGCAGACAGGGGGACCCTGATCTAAAGTAGGACAAATGCTGAGAAGAAAAAATATTATACAGATATCAAATTTAAATTATAATGGGGATTAAATATTATTACAACATAAAATTCTCATGTATTTCGAAATACTGTTACCATGCATTCTTGCAATATTTTGTGGGGGAGGGAGGGAGGTGTCCCATAATTTTTGCTGCTCCATGACCCCAACGAATCTTAATCCGTCACTGGCCACAACTCAAGCAATACGGTGCTTTGGTGTTGACGAGTATGAGTTTGCCAAATTTGTTATGAGAAATCAGTGTAAGCAATGGCAGTATTCAAAATAATTGATCTCTGTACTTGATACTTTACCAGATTTCATCCCATAACTTAATGACACGGATAGTAGGAATACTTATGTGGCTGGTATTACTGAGAATGCATCTACTCTGTTGAAAATAGTAGTTCCAAACATAGTAACTGTAACAGAATTAATGCAGTTTCCACATCACCCAATAGGTAGGCCTACGCAGCCCAGTGCATTACCGTACTGTTTTCAATAACTGGTGAATTTGCCAGTAGCCATTTAATCACACTGCTTGCAGACAGATGGAGAAACACATTTTTCACTCAGAAAGAGGAGCAGCGTGGCACACCTTCCAAATGAACTGAAAGTTTTCTGCATCATTGAGACTGCATAATCCATCACAGAATTTGTCAGGCAGCAGTCGCCTGCATTTTCCGCAGTACACGCCTTGGTGAATATTTGCTTCTAAACCACAATAAATACATCTACTGTGTACATTTAGAGATATCTCTAACAGCTTTGGTTGCCAACACTATCTCGTATCAGATGGATAGGCTATACCCCTTCGGTATGTGACTTTCCTACAGCAATGTTATTCAAATGAGTTATGACAAACAATCCACAGCTCCAAGCTTCTTTTTGGCTTGAATGTTCCACCTCAACCACCTTCAAGTTCCTGCAGGTCATTTTATCGAATATAGACAAGTAATTTCACACCTACAAAAGTTTGTGAACATTGACGGGCAATCTTCACCTTTCCCATTTTGCTGTAGCAATGAAACAGCAAACAGGCACCAGTGATTTCCATTTAAGTGTACTGGAATGAAAATCCTTTCAAAATCATTGAGATTCTTCTGATACGTAAGATTATTCCCACAATTTTTACGTGTCCGGATGCTGCCGGCTGTCTGAGAGCCAATGTAGAAATCTTTCTCATGACCATGAAAAATAGTTTCTGCACAATAATCTACAATAACGTTTGTCAGACAGTTGTTACCAAAAAGAGATTTACAATTCTCACTTAGCAAGAATTGTTCTTTTTGTGTTTTAACCATGTCACAGAAAATAGCAACAATAAAATCCGGTTTACATCTTTTTTCATAGTGGGCTAGATACTTGAGCAAGCCATCGTTTAAACATAGGCCCTACTGTTACACAGTTTGGAAGATTATTGCCTTCCGTGCATTCAAATTCTTTGTAACCATTCACAGAACACTGAACGGCTGTGACATCAAAATTAAATCTGAAATAAGAAAACGTTGTCTTCTTTTTTTGCCACAATTCCTCTGCAGTTGGCCCAACATTATTTTCAAATTGCTTCTGTCTTCTCTTTCCTTTTGACTCTACTGCAACTTCTTCCAGTGAATGTGAATTACTGATTTTAAAGTCCCAGAAAACAGATTGTACTTGGGTGTCCATGATCTCTAAGAATTGCCCATTAAAAAGTGGTCTCATTTGCATCTGTCCGAACCTGTTCTCCACTGCTGCGCCTCTTGATGTCTTCTCCACTGGGCAGGAGATCTGTGACAGTTCCAAACCGCAAAGGCACAAATGGCACATGTCTCCTTAAAGTATGCGTAACAAAATCTTCCTGATGGAAAGTATTCTGGGCGGTATCATTTCCAAGAAATATTTCGTCTCTTTTTTGTTCTACCTTGGTTTTGAAAAATCAGTAATATCTACTCTGTTCGTACAATGCTGATGCTGGCATATGATGATCTGATTCACTTTTGGGGGCATCTGTACAGTGCAGCCAATGGTCATTCATGTGAAACTGATTTAGCACATCCAATTTCTGCACACGTGACTGTCACGGGGCTGGAGGTATCATTCATAGGTGTGCACAGCATGAGGCTATGGAGCGTAGTGCAAATGCTTAGTAGACAAGTAGCTCATGAAAGTGCTACAGTGCTAGTGGTGTTGATACAAAGCAGAACAATGGCAACGATAAACAAAGCAAACATAGTATTATATCTGCAACAACAGTTGCCAAAGTTGACATTTCGTCAGAAAGGAGTCCGAGGAATTTTGCAGAATGAAGAAGTAGCCTTATATGGTGGTAACAAAGTAACCTATTCGGAGGAAAACATGAACACCTGAAGCGGAACTTATACACGCTGAATGTACTTATCTTCTGCATTTTGACTGAGGTACCGTTTTACCATATTAAGATGATCGTTCTCATCCAAATCACGATCACAAAAAGCTTCCAATCTGGATTTCTGCAAAATGCATAATTTCTGTACATATTCCATATTATTGTACAAAGCAAAATTTTCATCGTAGAGGTAATTAATTCCAGATACAACTGCCTTGGGGCGACATCTCAAAGAATACTTTTCATCCTTCTCCTCTGGGAACATCTGAGGGCATAGAATTTTTTATCCTGATTTGTGTGATTTCCGATTACATCAGTTGTAGTCGTATAAACACGGACAATTCCATTTCCAAGGACACAGTTGGACTTGAAAGTCGTATAGTTGTTATATTTGCTCTTTCTATAGCAAACATAACTTAAATACGGTTTGTATTTACCTACCGTTGTTGAACCCCTTGAAACATACGACGCAAGGTAATTTCATCTCAGTAAGCATGAGTCTAAGAGTCATCAAGAACTTCTCCTTATCGGTGTTGTGCGTAATTTGAAGACCACAGGTAACAAATTCTAAATCAACTATGCCTACTTCATAGTTAACCGATGCTGACTGATTATTCCGATTACTCACTTTCGTGCAAGACCTTGTATTTACTACTTGTAAGTTCCTGTACCTTCCACTTTTGGTTGTATTCCATCCGTATCTTTCTGCCATCATTTATGAAGTCGACTCATAATTACCCTTTTATCAGAATGCCTCGTAATACTGGTGACTTCCTCGATGACAGAAAGAACTCCACAATCATCAAAATCAGCGTCTTCGTAGTCCACGTCTTGTCTTTCGATCACCCGCACAATATGAACTGTGGCGTAGCAAGCGTCCGAAGATCCTCTGAAAGAGGAAGCAAACAAACAACAGATGCAGCACCGGCGCACAAGCAAATGCCCTGTGTGGACGATGAGGCCTCTGTTTGGAATCCAGATAGAGGGAGTTCCACGCTGGAGATTGGTGTGGTCCACTACAAAAACACTATCGACCTGATTGGGTGCACTGCCGAGAACGCAGTAAGGATAGCAGTCCTCGTCGAAATTCGAGAAATCATTGAGAACAATCTGCAGAAGTTAGTGACTTGAAATGAATGGTCTTTGGAATGAAAAGACAACAAAAGATTAAGGAAGTAAAAAAGTCTATTTACACAGTTGAACTAGAACGTTATAAAAGTCAAAGTAGCCTGCCTCTTTCAGATGTAGCCCAAAATGAGATGGAACACAAACTCCTCAAGCAGGCTGCGCACAAAAAAATATATTGAGAGGAGCTATCGGTTGCGACGAAACACCGCCAGTAGTTACACCTATAGATACATGACTCCTCTGCTATTCACACTTATTTGCCTGGCAGTATGTTTCTCGAACCATCTACAGACTATTTTCTATCCTTCCATTAACAGCGTGCGGAAAAAAATGAACACTTAAATCTTTATATACAAACTCTGGTTTATTTTATTATGATGATCATTTCTCCCTATGTGGGTTGGCGACTATAAAATATTTTTACATTCAAGGAAGACAGTTGGTAATTGAAATTTCGTTAAAAGACCACGCCTCAATGGGTAACACCTTTTTTTAAATGATTGCCATCCTAACTCGCTTATCATATCCGTGACACTCTCTCCCCTATTTCTCGATAATACAAAACGAGATCTCCTTCTGAGAACTTCTTCGATGTCCTCTGTCAATTCTGTCTGGTACGGATCACACGCAGTGCAGCAGTACTCTAGCAGAGCACAAATAGGCATAGTTTTGTTGTCTTTTTAGTAGATCTGCAGCCTTTTCGAAGTGCTCTGCCAATAACACAGTCTCTGATTTCCATTCCCCACCACAACATTATCTACATGATTGTTGCAATTTAAGAAATGGTTCAAATGGCTCTGAGCACTATGGGACTTAACATCTGTGGTCATCAGTCCCCTAGGACTTAGAACTACTTAAACCTAACTAACCTAAGGACATCACACACATCCATGCCTGAGGCAGGATTCGAACCTGCGATTGCAGCGGTCGCGCGGTTCCAGACTGTAGCGCTAGAACCGCTCGGCCACTCTGGCCGGCCACACAATTGTGATAAAACTCAAGTCTTCTTTGAACTGTTAAGCAACGGAATCATTTGAGTGAGGGTCACAAGAAAGTTTGTATCATTTCAAATAATGACGGAGATCTTTAGCCAGAAGAAGAAATTAACAAAAGCTGGTTGACCAATAAGGAATGATGTGACATGCTAATGACTAAATATTTTTAACAACGCCATATCGTTTATCGGCCTCCAGAATAAGTGGATGAAACTCTACAAAATAATTATTAAGACTGCAGTGGAAAATGACTGAATAATATTAAATACTGCAAGGCGAGCAAAACTACAAATTTAACAGTTTGTGTTTGTTTTGCTACCAACTAGTATAATTTCATTTAATCCCTGGACATTATTTTGCACCAGTAATAATTCTGTAACTATTTTTGTATTTGTGCCTCCTGCCATTCATACATCACTCTTAACTATTGTCATTTCTTAATTTTGGTAAAAATCAGCACATTCACATCCAACTACTTTTATTTTGCTGCATTTCTGTTTGTTGTAACTGAATATGTTACAAAAACTAGTTGTTGGTTACTCTGTTCTTAATTCCAGATGGAATTAGAGCTTCGTGTGGTAACATTGTACCAGTAGGCCTAATTATTAAGTTTTTTCTCTCTACTAGCAGCATAGACGTTACAAATAATCCCTCTCTTTGTTTACACTCTGAACAGCACGATATACTGACAACAAATTCGTGCTTAACATTCCATTGCTATCGCTGTTTCAGAATGAATGAATGAATGAATGAATGAATGAAATTTTATTGTCGTTTAGCTATTACAGCAATTGACAAAGTCAAGTTACATATATACAAGTTATACAGCATATATACATGGGTTAAAGATCAATATGTGACATAGGTTTTACATAAAATACAATATTTAAAATGAAATAATATGAAAGCATTGCATCATAACTGATTCAATTAAAGAAATTATGCTGCATTCTCCAAATCGGTACCACTATGATATTTTACAGTCGTAAAATTCCTGAAGTGAGTAGTATGGATTTGCAGCTAACCAACTGAAAAATTTGTCTTTAAATAAATCAAATGGAGCTTCTACCCATTCTAGTGGCAAATTATTAAACATCTTCATACCCACCACTTCGTAGCTGTTCAATGACTTGGATAATCTATAGTAAGGTATGTCAAGATTGCTACTATTTGTGGTTCCATCAGAGTGTACATCTCTTCTACACTGGTATTCTGATAAGTTGCTCTTATGTGTCCAGTAGGGCAGTGTAAATATACATGTTTATCACAGTTAATATTTTTAAGTTGATAAACAGTGGTTTGCAGTGGGCCAGTTTATCACTGTTTGTGATAATTCGAATTACTTTCTTCTGAAGTACCAAAATGTCCTCAAGGTGTGAGCTATTGCCCCATATTAAAAGCCCATAAGATATAATACTTTGAAAAAAAGCAAAGTAGGCTGATCTAACATAGGCCGCAGGTACATGGTTTATTAAATTCTTTAACAAATACACCACTCTAGACAGCCTTGCACTAATGTATTTAATATGTGGCTCGCAAGTCAGTTTAGTATCTATAACAATACCTAAGAACTTAACACTAATCTTGAAGTCTTCTGCTGGCGGATCTCTCAAACTAAATACAATCTTTTGAGTTTTACTCTCATTAAGCAGGAACCCATTAGCTCAGAACCAGACTGATGCCTGTGATATTGTGTCGTTTGCCACAGTTTGGAGCATATCAATGTCTGAGCTGATATTGAAAAAAGTGGTATCATCTGCATAGAGAATGGAGTGAGTATTTATGTAGGATGGTAGATCGTTTGTCATTAGGATAAATAGCAGAGGTCCTAATACTGAGCCTTGTGGCACACCGCACTTAACTTCAGCTAGCTATGATCTCTGCACAAAAATCCTAGATCTAGTTCATTACTACAATTTATTAATCCCTTCTTAATGTAAATTGATACACCCCCATGAATATGTTGCTCTCTGCTAAAACTGTTTGCTAAGTGTAAATCATCTAGTACATGAAAAGATATTTCATTTCCTTTACACCAGTGCTCACTTAAGCATAATGTATCAAATAAGTTCTCATTTGCAAATTTGTTTAAAATTATGTGTTTTCCACTTATACTTTCAATATTGAGATAACATATCTTGAAAGACAAAGTTGGTGAGTGGTTTTTGTTAATGGGGCATTCATCATTACTGCTATATTTCTCTCTAGTGTTACTGACATTTATTATATTATTCTTATCTTTAATCTGGTCATCCAGTGTGAATCTGGGCAAAGCTGTTGGTCTCAGCCCTTCTTCGCTACCTCTAAAAAAGAGTTTTCCTTAAATCTAAGTGGTATTGACTTAGAGCTCTCGATTTTTGTTGTGCCTAACTCATTGGCTAGTTTTATGATTTCATTACTCACATACTTTGTTCCGAGTTGATTAAGATGGAGACCATGAACAGTGTGAAATCTTGTACCTAAGTTAGTTATGTTTACAAAACAGACATTTTAAAAGTATTTACAGATTTTCTTCATTTCTTCATTTACTCTTGTCACTTCAACATTCACACATGACCAGGATGGAAGATCATGCCGAAATGGTATTGAAAAGATGAGGATTTTTGTATTTTGTAGTTCTGCAGTTTCTTCTTTAAGGAGGACAAGAAGTCTTTTCCTTCATTTCTCGCTACGTCATTTGATCCAGCCAGAAAAACTGCCAGTTCCATGGCTTCTGCTGGTGAAGAACCTGCAACATCTATAAATTTTGCACTAGGTTTTTTTGTGGCTGAGATATGGTGGCTTGAATTGTTCTCAACTATATCCCTTAATCTCCTTCCTTGACTGTCTGCATATAAATGTATTTTCACAGGGATAGGTCTGCAATTGCGGCTTGCTTTCTTGTGGTTTTCAGTTTCATTACTTCTACTGACAGTTGACGTAATATTTTTACTGCACCCATTATTCACTTCACTTCTATTGACAGTTTCAGTACTTCTATTGACAGTTAACGTAATATTTTTACTGCGCCCATTATTCACTTCACTTCTATTGACAGTTGATGTAATATTGTTGCTACACCTATTACTCACTTCACTTTCATTAACCTTACTTGTGTTAAGCACATTGACTTGTGAGTCTACTTTAATGTTTTTTTCTGTAGCAAGAACACTAAATCTGTTTTCCAAGGGTGGAAAGTTTACACAGACTCTACCGCGTTTTGTGACGGGAACAGCCTGCCATTGTCTTTGTAGGCGATCTAATGGCCTACATTGATTGCTTGGTTCTGTGTTCACAACACTAACCTCTTCTTGTGAAATTTGTTTAATGAGTTCCTGGTTAATTGCTGCGTATTCCTTCTTCAGTTGTTCGTTTTCTTTGGCCAGAGCTAGGTTCTCTTCAATTACCACTGATAAGATAGCTTGTAAAGTACTATAGTCAGCGTTTACCTCATGTTTATCTTCCTCCATCAGCGCCATATTGTCCTTACTCTTCAGACAGACATTGCATCGCTATTCGCTGTTTTCGTCTGGAAGATTGTCTTCTTCTAACTTTGCACATCGAAAATGTAACCAACCGTCGCACTCATCACACAGAATTCCGTTTTTCACGAGTTTACTACACTCTATGTACTTTATACTAATCAAAATTACACTTTTCTTGGGAGCTAACTCACTTGTAACCATACTACTTGCCGCCATTTTGTAGGTAGTGGGGAGCGGGTGTGGTAATTACGACAATAAATAATCACTCACACTCCCATCAGTTACTATGAATACTTTTATTCTCGCAACATATACACAACGCTCATAGCATAGAGCGTGTACTACAAGGAACTGATATGGCAAAGGTACAGTTGTTCTTGCTGCGTTAAGGCAGAGTAGAGCCAGTGGTTCAAAGTCCCCACAGAGCCGCCCCCCACCACCCCCCTTCACCCCTTCCCAAGTGCAGAGAACAGTGACGGGTGAACGTCGTGATGCATTGTCCCGCTGGCGATGGCAAGGGTCGACAAGTCAAGGGTTGACAAGTCAAGGGTCAACATGTCGCAGGCCGCCAGTTGCCGGGGTGGCCGGGCCGTGATGTCAGCAGTGGTTCTGATGGGACCGTGGCAGTGTCTGTTGACGTGTTGGTGGCTGGTGATGCGTCGTCCGGTGTTGGTGGGGCTGTCGGTCCGCTGGAGGCGGTGTTCGGGGTGTCAGTCATTATGAAGTGCTCCGGGGCCAACACAAGCAGGTAGTCGTCCGAAGAAAGAGTAGACTTCAGACCTGCTGTGTCAATCGTATGCAGAAGCGGTCTGGAGTGCTCTTATGACCTCAAGACCGTGCTGTAGCCCAACTGTCTATTGTCGAATTTCGCCTTAACCATGAGTAGTGAGTTTTGCAGTATTGGGTAAATGTCTTCTGGGAAGTAGTGTTGCAGGTCCAGGCTGACTAAACTGGCTTGAGGGGCCTGGAGCTGGAGCGGTGGAGGGTAAACACCAGGTGTGTCCACTAAAGTCCAAGCCGCTTATAGATGGTTCAGTGACACTGTTGTCGTTTCCCCAGCTTGCAATATATCAAAAGTATTTGGCCCTTATTTCAACCCATTGTAAGGGCCACTGTACACAGGGTGGAGGGCAGGTTTGATAGCGTCAATCCTGAGTGTGACGTGTGTACACGATTGGAGGTCCTTGCGCACAAAGATGGTCGGTTTGGCACGGTGGGATAATGGTGGGATGTGGATGTGGTTATGCTTCACTAGGTCCGGCAGGTTGATACCCAATGGGTTGATGGTTTGAGATATGAACTCTTTTGGGAGGGTGACTGGTTCCTCATAGAGCACCTCTGCCAGCGAGGCATCCAGATCTTCATTGTAGGCAGCTCGTATGCCCAGCAGCACACAGGGGAGGGCCTCTGTCCACTCCTGGTCGTGGCGTACGAGCACCATCTTGACAGTGTGGTGTCACCATTCCACAAGTCCATTGGATTCAGGATGGTAGGCTGTCATGTGGAATCCGTGGCACCCACAGAGGTGGCAGAGCTCAGAGAACAGGACCGACTTGAACTGCTCGTCCTAGTCAGTTGTCAGGGACTCTGGACAGCTGAAGCATGCAATCCAAAGTGTGATGAAAGGTCGGGTGATGGTGTTGGCTGAGGTATCAGTCAGAGGTGTGGCCTCCACCCATTGAGTAGTCCTGTCTATGGCTAACAAGATGTACTTGTATCCATTTTACTCTGGGAGTGACCCCACCAGGTCTATGTGGACATGCTGGAAATGGCCCTTCGGGATGGGGAATTTCCCGAAGGGTGGTTGGTTGTGACATCATGTCTTGGCCCGTTGGCATTGGACGCAGGCTCTCGTCCATGCAGTGCAGTCCCATTTAATGTTAGTCCAAATGAAATGTTCCGTTATGAGTTTCAGTGTCGGGCATACTCCAGGGAGGGACAAGTTGTGGGGAGGTCGAAAACTGTCTTCCTTAAGTTCTGTGGACAACTGGTCATTGCCTACCATGGGATACAACTCACCAAACTAGTTTGGTTTTGCCTGCAATGGTGCAATGCTTGAGCTGGAGGCCTGCTGTGTGGCCAGATAGCAGATTTTGAATGTCGGTGTCAGTTGATTGTGCCTACACTAGTTGGTTGAAGCCAAGGTGTGCTGATGAGGTGGCAAGTTGTGAGAGGTAGACAGCCACCATGTTTTCTTCTCCCCATACATAGCGGATGTCCATAGTATATTGCGAAATCAAGTCCAGGTGGCAGAATCATCGAGGGAAGGTACTGGATGGCAGGTTTTTAATAGCATCATCCAGAGGATGGTGGTCTGTGTAGATAGTAAGAGGCCAGCCCCCAATGTGTTCTCAGAAGTATATCAGCAAAAGCTCATGGTTGAAGGTTGACCACCTTTTCTGAGAGCCAGTAAGTTTCTGTGAGAAAAAAAACGTAAGGGTTGGGTTGCACTGGGGACTTTCTGTTGTAGTACTGCCCCAATCGCCCAGTTGCTGGCATCGGCCTCTATAACCATATGGGCGTCTGGCGATGAGAGTGCCAGGGTGGTGGTCTAAGTGAGCTCAGTCTGATGATCTCTAGGGCGACTTGCATATCAGGAGTCCAAGTGAGCTTACGTTTTCCTGACATGTTCTTCCTGTGGAGTGACTCTGTGAGTGGCAGAAATGTTTCTGCAGTATCGGGGAGGCATTGTTGGTAATAATTAATTACCCCTAAAAATGGTCCAACTACTGATAGTCTGGCGGGGGTGAGAGGTTACGGATTGGTCTATCTTTTCCAGGGTGGAGCGGATGCCCGAGGCATCGACAAAGTGGCCTATGAATGTAACGCATTTTTGCTGGTGTTGACATTTGTCTTCGTTGACCACAACACCATGTTCTGATAGTTTGTTGAATACCACTTGGAGGTGTTTCTCATGATGTTGAGTTGTTTGTGAGAAGATAATGTCGTCATCCAACTGACAATAGCAAAAGAATATGGTAAAAAATAAACTGTCAATGACCCATTGCCATGTCTGGGCTGCATTCTTTAGTCTCAAGGGCATAAAGAGGAATTCAAATAGCATTAATAGTGTAATTATTACCATCTTTGGGATGTCCTCTGTGGCCACTGGGATCTGCGAATAAGCTCTTTTACAGTTGATGTCCCTGCTGATGGTTGCACCAACCAGTTCCTGGGAGAAGCCCTGCATATCTGTCATGGAGTAACTATCAATGATGGTGTGCATCTTCTAATGTCTACAGCCCCCCCCCTCCCCCCCCCCCCCCCCCACACACAGACGCCAAGTTTTATCTATCTTCATTCTCATAGTAATCAGTGAGGCCCATGCACTGTCTGATGGCCTGAAGTGTACCTCGCGTAACAGTTCATTGATCGCGGCCTTGGCCGCCTTTAATTTGTGAGGGGCAAGGTGGTGCAGGTGGCATCAGACTGGTGGACGGAGTATAGTATTAATTCTGTTTATGGTACTGTCACATACAATGTTAATCTTTCTGTGTGGCTGATGTGGTGTAGCACATGAGGCTCACGATCCACTTGCAAAGGTGATATCACTGTTTACACTCCACCTGCTTGCGAGAGCAATATCACTGCTTTCGTGCAACCCGCTTGCCACAGCATTGTCACCAGAAGTAAGAGGCACTGGACTGACCTCTGGTTCTAAATGCCTGGCAGCGTCTCGGGTGGGTAGCTCTCATTGTTTCTGGTGTGATGACAGCTGTTGCTGTGTGCAGTTGTGCCGTGAGCTCAGAGCAGCAGTTGTGGAGGTGTTTGTTAGCACCTGTTAAGCTAGCATTGGTGCAGCAGAGGTCAGTCTGCACAGTAGACACGGCTTTAAACTCCTCGAACAATGCCTGGCACTTTAGTGAGAGGTCGAGTACTGTTTCAGAGGTAGGAGGCGCAGGCGGCGGAGTCTTGTCCATTGGTAGGTGGTCACTGTTTCCTCCACTGATAGGTGTGTGGCTGTCGTGATGTAGTGATAAGGTCCTTCCCAGGTCTGGCAGAAGATTATAATGCCTCAAAAAATGTGTGTCCAACACTGGGTCTACAGTGTCAGCCACAAAAAATGTCCATGGGTGAGGGGTGTGGTTGTCCAGTTCAACTATGATAGATGCCGTGCCTATCATGAGAATCACTAAATCATTTACAGAGTGTAGTTTTATAGCAGATGGTGTACGTTTTCCAGGTGCCAGCTAAGGTGGCAGCATGCTAACATTGGCGTCCATGTGACAAGGGAGTAGGCTCTAAGATGGTTGTCGTAGATGAAGTGCCATGTGCTGTTAGAATGTAGACATGGGATATGATGAGTGTTGTCATGTTCGATAGTGGGGTGACTTGTAGCAGAGCAGCAAAATGATGCATCTGTCTCAGGCGGCTGTGCTAATTTGTGTAGCTGCAAGGTGAACAACAGCGGTGCGTTAGGCAATTAAGTGTGTGTGGAACCAGCAGGGGTGGAGTGGGATGAATAGGTGCAGCATCCTGGCCGGGTGAATTGTTGGGATGGTTGGGCATGGGGCAATGGCTGGGTGTGAATGTGGCAGGTGGTAACTTGTGAATTTTATATTCAGGACGATGGGTTAGCCATGGGGTCCAGTATTTCAGGAACTATGGCGGACATTTTTATCAATGACCTTGAAGATAAAGTTCTAAATTCTGACGATAACATTATGGATAAAATTGTTTATTACAAACGTTATGTAGACGACACTCTGTTACCTGTCGATGGTTCCCGTGAGGACATTGAGGAAATAGTAATAAAGTTCAACGACGCACATAATAAAATAAAATTTACCATGGAGTATGAAACTGACAATTGTTTACAGTTCCTGGACCTGAATATAAAAAAGCAGGGCAACAAACATGCATTCTCCGTTTATAGAAAACAAACTACGACTGATGCCGTGATCCCGAATGATTCATGCCATCCGCAGGCTTATAAAGAAGCTGCTTTCCATAGTCTCGTGCATAGGGCCGTCAATATACCTATGAGTGAAAAAGATAGGGAGACTGAAATTAATACCGTTAAGAGAATAGCGATGAATAACGGTTACAGAATAGATATGGTTAAAAAACTGTTACAGAAAAGTAATAAGCGCAAAAAGAATAAACCTGATGGAGAGAAAGTGAAAATTATCACGATGCCATACTACGGAAAAGTCTCACAAAAGATAGCAAATATTTTTAAGCCATACGATGTCAAAATAGCTTTTCAGACTAATAACCTAGTGAGGTATAGCCTTAAGCACGATATTGGCGAGAAGAGAAATAAGTTTGAAAGATCGGGAGTTTATAAGATTCAGTGCAGAACGTGTGATGCAAAATATATAGGGCAGACAGGAAGATCATTCGCGATCCGGTATAAAGAACATAAAGATGCGTTCAGGTTAGGAAATTATGACAAATCAGCTGTTGCGAACCATATATATGAAACAGGCCATCCCCTTAATAGCATAGAAGACAACGTAGAAATATTGCATGTAGAAAAGAAAGGGAGGAAACTTGATTTACTAGAGGAATTCGAGATAGCTATCCATGAAAAGAAACAAAGCAATATCCTAAATGTACAAGATAACTTTAAAGAAATGAGATTTTTTAGCGGGTTTTTAGAATTATTTTAGGGCAGGCATGCGACTTTAAACTTGTAGCATGCCAATGACGGAGTTGCGAGAGGCTCACGATGGCAGACCAATGCAATAGGGAAATGAGGCGCCCAATAGCATAGCGTTACCGTCAAGCACACGGCTGTAACCACGCCACAACACCTAGGCACGTCAGTCCACAACAGCTCCCGAGCCGGCGCAGTCGACAGCATATTTGGTAGCTATGGGACGGCCATTGACTAGTGTCAACAACTTCAATGTAAGACGAGGACCCACAGTCCAATATACTTTTAATTCTGTTTTACTCTATGGACTTACCAACTATTGGTGATGGTATTTTGTCTTTTTAGTCCGTTTAACTTCATGACATAGATTTTACAACCTGATGATGAGAGCATTGTCTCTTGAAACGCGTTGTTAAAATATGTATAAGAATCGCGGTTGAATGCTAACAGTGATAACCCTTTCCAGATTATTGTGTCTAATTTCCTATAAACTGTGCTACCCTTGCTTACTCTGAAATTTTGTCCCCATTTGTTTCCAATTTAATGATTTTCCGTATGTTTTGTTTTTATTGTTTGAACTGTTAATTGCAAGCAGTAGTGATGCCAATACACAAAGATGGGAAGAGACATGTAGTGTCGAACTATAGGCCTATCTATCTGCTGCTAGTTCTATCAGAAACATTTGATAGGGTAGTGTGCAACAAGCTACATAAATACCTAACACAAAATGGCTCACTGGCTCCCTCCCAGTTGGGTTTTACAAAGGGCTATCCACACAGGGGCAATACTCAGTCTCACAAAAGAAATTCTAGATGAACTTAACTGTAGAATGTATCTGTAGGTATTTTCTGTGGTCTCACTAAAGCTTTAGGCTGTATAAAACATAACATATAGGTACAATATCTCCCACACTATGGAATCAAAAACCACCCATTAGCTTGGTTAGAATACTACCTAGATAACAGGAAACAAAGGGCCACCCTACCAGGTGTAAGTGAAACAATAAAATCAGGTTGGAGAAATACACAGGCCAACGAAAATTTTTTTCAAAAACTTTTTTTTACTTTGACAGCTGATCTTAATAGATTCTTGTGAGCTGAATCCAAATCTAGCATTAGTTTTTCTGTATCACCCATAGTTTTCCAGAAATATGCTTTTTTTATATAATATAGAAATCCTATGCTATACGGTAAATGGGGAAATTAATGAAACACTTTGTAACAACATACGCATGGTTTGTATTTACAGTCAGCTATTTAAAACAATGATATGTGTTAATAGAGGTTTCACTTGTCATTTGGAATTGGTTTGTATTTTCTTTCTCTTTTATCTTTGAAGCCTCTTGTGTAGCTTTTTCTATGATGAGTCACTTAAATGAACTTCTCGGTGAAGTGACCAACAGTAGTCCCCCATCATGTTGGTGTTCCAGCAGCCTTGGTATTGTTTTTCTATCACTTTAATGTCCTGGTTAAAACACTATCCTTGCTCCTCACTAACATCTCCCATATTGTCTGGGAAGTAATCAAGCTGACTGTTCAAAAAGTGAACTTTCAGGCTCATTAAACATCCTAAAGTTTTAAACTTCTTTAACATTGTAGCTATAGTAGAAATATATTTTGGGTCTTTTTCATGTCCTAAGAACCTTATAACGATTTGCTTGAATGATACTCATGCTTCTTTCTCATTTAAGGCCATTGTGGCTTCAAAGTTAACATCAAACATCAATTTTATAATCTCAGGTCTGACAAAGATGACTTCATTTAGTTTAGCTTCTGAAAGGTGTGGAAGCTGTTGGCAGAGATACTTATAACATGGTCCATCCTTAGGCAAAGCCTTTTACAAACTGTTTCATTAGGCCTGACTTTATTTGTAGAGGTGGTAGGAGTACATTTTTTGGATCTACAAGGTTTTTGTGTAGAATGTTCTTGTCACCAGGTTTTAAAGACTCCCTCACAGGCCAGTTCTTTCTGCACCAGTAAAGGACATGGAGTTGAACTGCTGGAAATAGAAAACAGTGCTTGTAATGTAAATAATATGAAAAACCACCAGTGCAGTTGAAGGTTTAACAAAAACAGTAAATCAACCAAAAAAAGACAGTTCGAAAATGAGAATGCAACTCAGTACAGTGATTGCCACAAACTGTAGATTAGGAAAGCTAGCAACACATCTAACAATATCGTCTCACAAAAAAAGTGGAAAACCTCGAAAAAATATCACACTGATTGCTAAAAATAGCAACACTAAATGTCTAATAGCAAATCTAGGGTCGACTACTGAGCCTGTAACACATTACTCTGCTCCATTTATTCAAAATTCAAATGTAAATTCGTCACAACCTCCTGTATTACTTGAAAAACAAACTGAGTGTGCAAACAAAAAAATATTTTAACCACAATAGGCGGGTTGGAACAAATAAACGATAGTGAATCAATAACCCACAGTGTAAACCAGAATCTCTGTGTGGATACTACCAGTATTTCCTCTTACAAAACAAAAACAGGGCAAGAAAACATTGCAACAATGACAGATGCATGTCACAAATTAGAACGAACAAATAGGCCTACCAATAAAGAGCTTACAGTCCATGAAGCAACAGAAGATCGATGTGTTAGCAATACTTCTTTGAACAATTCGAAAATTGGAGCCAGTATAAATGAAACCAGCCCCTACATCTTCCTCAGACCTTCAGATGAGAAACCTTCACCCAATAGAGATACAAATTGGCGTGATGTACAGTGTAGGAAAAGAACTTTTCGATCTACAGATCAGCAAGTATCATTCACAACATGAGAACAACAAACCAGCAACATACACAAAACGAAGCAGAATATATCTGCACAACGAAAAATGCTGTATGTAACTGCACTAAAGAAAAGTGTAGAGGAATAAAGACCTCAAGCATCTGCCATAGCATCAGTCAGAAATTCAAGTACTAGAGAAAGATAAAATCAGATAATAGGCACTGGTGAAGAACAAGGAATGCTATATGGCAAGAAAAGAGCACGGTTTCATTTAGGAAAAGAGGAAAACGGCACAACAACTGAAAATGTAACCAAATTCCTTGAGAAAATCTTTCCAGGATATAGCAACTTTCATGTAGAAAAACTGGAAACAAAGGGTGTGAACAGCAGCTTCAAGATTGGTGTGTGCTTTCATCTAAAGGAAAAGGTGATGGACACAACACTATAGCCAAAGAATATTGTTGTCAGGCATTTTTTATTCCGGAGATCGACCAGTGCCCCAGTAAAATAGTGCCTGAAATAAAAACCCAAGGCCCCATAATATCTCACAGAAGTAACAGTAGAGATGATGGTTATATGCCAATAGTTATAGCAGTTGTTAATATACAGTGTTTAAGAACCAAGGTGGACCTTCTATCATTCTTTGTAGAAGAAGTCAAACCAGATGTTTTATGCATCTGTGAACACTGGTTAGATGAAGCAGAAGGTGACTGTTACAGAGCCATTGAATATTTGGACATGGTAAATTCATGGTATCGAACTACTACAATTCATGGTGGTGTATCTGTATATGCAAGCAAGACTCTTAGTGTAAAGGAAATAGACTTAAAAAACTTTTCCACAGACCTAGATCTAGAATTCGCTTCACTAGTGTTAACAGATATTGACCTTATTATTGTCTCTGTGTACCACTCACCAGATGGTAATTTTGAAAACTTTATTGCACAAATGGAAACCTGTTTGTCCTACCTAACACGTCTTACATCTAAAATTACACTGTGTGGAGGTTTCTACATACATATAGGAGATGGAAGAACTAAAGAGAGAGTCCTCATGACTTTGATAAAGAGCTATAGGCTGTTTGTTGCAAACCAACTTCCAACACGAGGTGATGCCCGCCTAGACACAGTTATCACTAACCTCAATATCTGGAACTATAATATCAGTGTAGTTGAATCAATGATTGCTGACCATAGTGCATTAGTAATGGAAATAAGTATGAAATGCTTGAGTCAACTGCACATCCAAGCTCATGGCACTCCAGTTACACATTTAGTAAGAGGACCATAAAAGAAGAAAGACTAAATGACCTTAAAATAGCCCTGTGAAGTGTAAACTGGCAGCAAAAAATTGCAGGAATGGGGGCCAGTGCCTCATTCGAACGTCTGTTCCAATCATTAAAAACTAAATTTGTTGATTTATTTCCAAAAATCCACAAGAAGTAGGTATCGACTGATGGTAACACAAGACAGCTTTCCAGTGGTTGCCCTAAAGATGTTCAACTCACTGACTCAAGGAGTGCAACCCCTGCCACTAGGAACAATCAGAAGGAGAGTAGCACAGGACCTGAAAGAACGTCCATTGTACTCCATTGGTGAATTCTTTAATAGTGACCAAAGTGAATGTACAAACAAATATTGTTTCTATTAAGTATAAATGTCTTAATTTTGTGAATATTTTTTTAAATATATATATGTAATTAATCTTGACGCAGTCAGTCCAGTCATGGCTGGTAAATTACATAGATCTAGTAATAAAGTAATAAAGATTTCTAGTCCTGATGTCCCATTAACACAAGAAACATGGAAATTTGGTAAAGCCACCTTGCTGACCAAGGAGCCTGCATGCTACATTTAGATCGCCTCATATCATCCAACCATGAGCAGAATAGTCTATTTTATTTAGCACTATTTCTTTCATATGTACAGAATGTCCAACAGATATAGAAGCATACATTAGTTTCCATTGTGTAATAAAACAGCCTTTACACTAGTTTTGGATGAATCAATAAACAGCCTCCAGTCTTCCAGTTTGTATTTAATACCAAACTCATTCATCAGACTGGGAATGCCTGAGCAGTACACTAAACCACCTTCCTGTTGAAAATAACTTTGAAAATTGATGCTCTCTGTCTGTCTGTACATGTACATGTTGGTTCGAACCGCCAATAAGTTCTTTTATTTTAATCTAGTGCCAAGCCGTTCAGCTTTTCCCTTCGTTATGCCCAGATCCCTAACCAAATCATTAAGCTCGGTCTGAGTAAACAATTTGGACTCTAGACTTTCTGTATTACAATGGAATTTATCATCATCTGGTTCATCTAAATCACATTGTACATCAGAAAATACTTCTCTTGGAATAAAATTTAAATCATCTGGTGGTTCAGGAACTGGTAAATCTACACCATGCCCTACTGGTTAAATGGCGGACAAAAGGTTAGGGTAGCTTATTACCTTCTTGTTTTTCGAATTATGACCAGTAATATCAACAAAGAAAAAGTAGCAATCATCAGAACGATGTCTTGGCTGCCTCCATATCATAGGAACAGAAAATCTAAAGGCTTTTTTCTCCTTTTTGGACCATTTTCTCAGATCTTCAACACACACACAACATACCTTACACGGTGCCGAAGATTTATCTTGATCACCAAGTTTAGGTCCAAAGTATGATAGATACACCTTTTCCACAAAGTCTGTAATGTTTCTTTGGGTGTTTTTCAATCACAAATTCAACAAAAACTGTCAGCAGAGTTCTTAAAATCATTATTAGAGATTGTACTGAGCCCAGGTACAGGAAACGGGAAACTGAGGTTAGAGATGGGGAGGGAACACCATCTGTTAACACACAAAAATAGAATCGACTTCTTTTGTCAGCAACTGTTTTTCAGCAGTGCTACCAATGTCATCTACATTCATTACACATCCTTTTTCAATTATTTTAACTTTATAATAGCTGTTAGATTCTTTAAAAAATGGCTTAATTTAATAATTTTAACTGTAAAATGTGAAGAAATGGTGGGCAATTCAGTTTTTTTAAGTATCATATTAGGATTTCCCACCCTAAAAAACATAATAAGGTATTTTCAGCAAAAACGTTTTTCCATCATTGACCTGTGCTATTAAGTATGGTGTTTCCCAATGATCTATCCTTGGACCACTGGTCAGCATTAGTAAATAAATCTCCAAACATATTCACTGATGATACTTGTATCTCGGTCAGGGGCGTGGAATCCTCAATGCAGATTACAACTGAAACAATAACACAAATATACAAATGTTTTGCAGTAAATAGTCTATCACTAAATCTCTCAAAAACAAATTAAATACAGTTTCAGACATCATATAACAAATTTCAAGCTCTTAAAATAGACATCAATTGTCAAAAAATGAATGAAACTTCACTTATAAGACATCTAGGAATACAAATGGTAGAAAATTAAGATGGAATGAACACCACTGATTACCTATTCAAGAAACTAAGTTCAGCATGTTTTGCACTAAGAACTGTAATGAGCTATATTGACAGGAAAATATTAATTTTGACATATTTTGGATATTTGGACTCTCAGATCTGATGTGTCATAATTGGCTGGGGAAATTCTGCAGAAATGGAAGAAGTTTTTAAAATACAAAAACGAGCTGTGAGGTTAATTTGTGGTGTTTCAAATCAGATATTTGTAGGCATCTATTCAAGACACTCAAGATATTGACACTGACAAGTCAGTACATCTACTCATTGATAGGATGAATCAATAGGTCAATAAACAAAGCCTCTGCTAAAGCTCAGCTACTCTCAATGTAATACAAAAAGGAGTTGTCCAGGTGGGATTAAGAATTTACAATAAGGTCCCACTGAATATGAAAAATGACATTAACAACCCTTAGGTATATGAGAAGAAACAGAAACAATTCGTAATATACCATTCTGTGTGTAATTTAAATCAATTTATAGACCTATAAGATCTGTATAAGCCATATTACATTATAAATGATGTAATTTGTATTTAGTATTGCATATCCTGAATGTATACGATCTGTAGTTTTATTTATTTATTTACATATTTTGGTGTTCCATAGATCCTTGATGCAAGTGTATCACTAGGATGCAGAACATGTCAGTTTATTACAGTAAAAACCATATCTAAATTGCCATGGGGCTTACAAACTCAACCATATATAAAGAGATACATGACGTTCATGTGTATAAACAACAATACAGATTATAGTAGTCATAATGACTATACAAACAAATTATGTCTTTAATTCTAATACATACAAAAAGCATTCTGTCATTAATTGATATGCCAGTGCTACATAGTAAGTTTTTATAGGAATGCTTAAAATTAAACAGATTGTACTACGTGTGATATATTGTAAAAAATTCCTGTAAAGAATAGAAAGAACTATTGAAACGATAAAGTTTCAGTTGTCGTTTGAATTAGTTATATCCCCAATGACTGATTTAACATGAAATGGAAGTTTATTACATACTTTTATACTTGAATAATGTACCCTTTTCTGTATCATATTTTTATATCTTTGTGAATATTATGTTTACTTCTTGTATTGTGATCTTGATATTCATTGTTTGTTTTGAAAATTGTATGATTATTGCCGGCCGCTGGTGGCCGAGCGGTTCTAGGCGCTTCAGTCTGGAACCGCGCAACCGCTACGGTCGCAGGTTCGAATCCTGCCTCGGGCATGGGTGTGTGTGATGTCCTTAGGTTGGTTAGGTTTAAGTAGTTCTAAGTTCTAGGGGACTGATGACCTGAGATGTTAAGTCCCATAGTGCTCAGAGCCATTTTTTGTATGATTATTGTTCACAATGCACATTAGTGAAAAATAGTACTGACATGGCCTGCTGAGGATCGCGAGTTGTCTGAAAAAGTTTCTGCAAGAGCATCATGAGTGCACTCTAGCCATAATTCTGATGACTCTTTTCTGTACACTAAAGGCTTTGTTTGCACAGGACTGGTTACCCCAAAATATGATGCCATATGTCACAAGTGGATGGAAATATCCTAGGTATGCAGCATTAATTATTTCCAAGTCACCAACAGATGAAATTTAGCGAATGGCAAATGTTGCTGAATTCAATTTTTTACATAGGTCATTGATGTGAACTGACCATTTTAGATTGTTATTTACATGTAACCCCAGGAATTTGGAAGACTCTGATCTCAATATTTCTTTGTCACCACATTTTATTTCAAATATTTTCATGTTTTTTTATTTGGTGTTTGAAACTAAATGAATTGAGTCTTGTTAACATTGAGTGATAGACCATTTGAAATGTACCAGTCTAGAAATTCTTTGAATACAGTGGTCACAGTGTTCCATAGACTGCAGTTGGGTGTCTTGTCAAATGGCTGTGTCATCAGAAAACAGGCTGAAGTGTGCTTTGAACATTAGCTTCACTAGGATTTTAGAGAGACTTGTTAACAACGAAACTGGCTTTAGCTGGAAACATTGGCTACATCATCTTTTTTTGAACAGTGGTTTCACAACTGCATATTTGAGTCTATTAGGGACAGTATCTTGATTTATGCACCCATTAAATATGTGACAGAGAACTTCAAGTATAAATTTGCAGCAGGGCTTCCATACACTTATCGATATATTATCCACATTAGTGGAATTTTAAATTTTGGTTTGTCTTATTACCTTCTCAGTATCTTCAGTTGTAATATAGGGTACATGCATCTGACTAATTTTGTTCTGCACTGCTCTTTGTAGAAGATTCATGGCTTCAACTCTAGACCCTTTACCACCAGTTTGATCTGCTAATGTCAAAAAATGGTTGTTGAAGTTACTGGCAACTATATCACCTTCACCTACAATGCTTCCATTACAACACACTTCGATACTGTCTGTATCTTCTGTAATTTTTCCTGGCTCCATTTTGACCACCTTCCAAATAGTCTTATTTTAATATTTGAATTGTTAATTTCAGATTTGATAAACATGCTCTTGGATTTTTTAATGACACTCTTTAGGATGCTACAGTATAATTTGTAGTGCTCCCTATCCAGAGGTTTGTTACAATTTCTGAGTGAGGCATAAAGCATTCTCTTTTTTTTACAGGATGTTTTGATTCCCTTAGTGAGCCACTGTCTCCTGTAATATTTCAGATTGGTGGTTTTTTGAAATTCTCTTGGGAAATACAGCTTCAAAAATGGTGATGAATTCATTCAGGAATACATAAAATTTATCATTGACATCTTTAGCCTAATATACTGTGTCCTGTTCCAACTGCTGCAAATGTCTGCTGAAAGTTTCCAGATTCTTACTGTTGATTAGTCTATAAGCTCTATTGGTAAATCTACTCTTGATAGCTGGGCTTACATCATACATCATTCATTTTTTACAACAGCCCATCACAATTGGAAATGCTATTGAAGATTTGTGTTACACATGTTATCAATTCTGTTATTGTCTACAAAAATATTGTCAGTCAGACTTGTTGCAGTTCTTAGTCACCCTTGTGGGAAAGGCAACAACTGCCCTCAGATTAAAAGAGCTCATTACATTCTCAAAATCTGTTCTATCATTACTACAGGTAAGGAATTGTACATTAAAATCACCATGTTTGATTATTTCTATGTTTTTTGAGAATAGGCTAGTTAAAAGTGATTCTATTTGCTTGAGGAATATACTAACCTTTCCTCATTCTGCTATAAAAACAATAATCACATGAACAAGCAGAGTATTGAAGTGGTATTGTTGTCTTTCTTGAAACCTTGAAAGTAACATAGTATGTCTATTATTTATACTATTTTTTGTTTAGTTTTCTTCCACTTATATGCATGTATTATGGTATCCATTGGTTTATCCTGCATTACCATACAATGTATGCCCTGACAGCTGAATGGTCAGCGTGATGGACTGCCGTCCTAAAGGGCCTGGGTTTGATTCCCAGCTGGGTCGGGATTTTCTCCACTTGGGGACTGGGTGTTGTGTTGTCTTCATCATCATTTCATCCCCATCCGGCAAGCAGGTTGCCCAATGTGGCGTCGAATGTAAGAAGACCTGCACCAAGGCAGCTGGACCTGCCCCGTAAGGGGCCTCCCGGCCAATGACGCCAAATGCTCATTTACCATACAATCTTCGTACAAAATGTAATTCTATAGAACCAAATAAAAAATCAATCAATCAAGCTATACCCCACAGCAATCCAATGGAAGGGTTTGGGTTTGGCCAATACCTGGAGAATGTTATCTGCCAATATGTTGTAATGCACCTCTTTCTCTGGGGAACAAATATTAATTATTATTAGTAGTAGTGTATTAAGCTACAAATTATCATTTTAAACCTGTGTGGTCTCCCTGGTGGGCCTAGTTGACCACATTTTGAATCCTCATCCAACAGAACTTGTAATTGGCCTACAGATAAATCAATTGTAGAAGAAAAATCTGGCCCCTGGCGCGTTTGGCCAACAACTCTTCTTGATGGGGCAAAGGGTAGGTCTCAATAATAGACTGAGCATCAATGGACACTTTTAAGTAGCCACAAAGGTGCTTTTTAAGTCACAAGAGGGGTAGAGCACTCACTTGACTTATAAGCTGTATGACACTCAGCAACCTCAGCCTGTAGAATTCTGATGGCACCTGATCACACAAGGCCACTAGAAGAGGGCATGCCTGGAAGAAACATGGCCACACCGTTAGTTTCAGAGTAATTTTGGCTGTAAAATTACTAGCATAACTTAATCCATCTGAAGAAAAGGGATCTGAAGAAAAGAGATGAGAACTCAGAAAACAGAGAGTCTAACCGCTGGTAATGGACCTGGTCAGAAACAATGAGCATTGCAGCCACAGCAGCAAAACCAAAAACATTGTAAGCATTCAGGCCAAACAAATTGTTGGTGCCAGCATCTTCCAGTACCCTAAATTTGAAGGAACAAACCGCTGATTTATACACAATAGGAGCCATAAATTGACTCAAAATTGGAATATGATGCTTGTTGTAACCCACCAAATGTCACGGAACAGGAGAGATCCCACACCCACATAAATTTGTGACTTCAGCAATGTCACAGATGCACCCATATCCACTTGCACTTTAGTAAACAGTTTTTTAGAAAGCATAAACACTGGACACACACAATTAATGTGCTTGTCCATTTTGCAGGAGTAGGCTTGGAATTATATGCATATGCTATACGTCCCTTTTTCTACCGTTGTTGCAGGTCACCCAGTGCTTAGGGCATGAGCAAGATGGGAGCACTGAGTGCTGCCACAGCTGTGGTGGTTGTTGTCTGGCATGTCATTATCCATTGCGGTGTGGAGGCTGTATTTGCACTACTGCCATGTCATCCTCCCACTGAACATTAACTGATGCCCGACATCCAGATACAGGAGCCGTCAGAGTGACGTCAAACCAAAAAGCCTCGATCTGGTTTCCAGCAACACAAGGAACCTCAAAAGACTGGGCAGTACTTAATATTTCAACCATCGGTGGGTTTTTGCCACTGTAGTGCACGTTAACATACGTTGTTGGGAGTCAACTGAATGATGGTGTCATGGACCATAGAATCGGTATAGGAATCACAGTGAGCATTGGTAACAAATGAACATTTGTGACTGACGTCATGGAATTTGGTTGCCAAAGTACACTAAGGCTGATGGCCATAAAATAACACCGATTTTTTCCTGTCCCTACTGATGGGACTGTTTAGGACTCAACATGAATCAGAATGACATGCATGTGTTCATGGTGATAATTAGACAATAACTTACACATATTGTCTAACAGAAGTGATTCTGGTTCCTGAAACAGGGCTAACTTCTACAACAACCAGCAAATCTGAGGCAAAATCCAAGAAGGAAGCAAAGCCTTACACCACATATTAGCATCAGAAACACACAAAAAATGAAGAAGTGTTTTCGAAGCCACTTCTCGTAAGCTTCCCAGTCTTTGGCAACATCATCATAAGGAGGAAAAGGTGACAGGTACAATGATGGTATAAAAATTTGCATAGTCAATGTCGCAGACAAATGTATAACAGCAACTGTTAGAGACTCTTCATGCTTGATGAGAGATTCAAGCACTGCCTCCATAGATATGAGAACCAAGAGAACAACCAAAGAAACTGTGCACACAGAAGCAAACACTGCACTCGTTGCCAACTGTGTCATAATGCAGGGCACAAGTGATAAGGTGGCCACCAAATACAAGATTTTACTGCTCCACATTCAGGAACACACAAGCATAGAAACAATACAAGGCAGCCTAATACATCAGAGGATGAGTGCCTGCTGCACTGTCCTTATAAAGGGAAGAGTTCTGCTGGAAGAAGCAGTGGATGCTGTGACATATGCACAAGTTGTGATGGTCACCCCATGCAGATGCCGATGGCGGAGTGTTTGAATCAAGAGTGCTGTCTGCCTTATCTGTGATGTGTATCCAGTTATGATACACAAGATTACAGCAGTCATGATCAAAACACAAAAGGTTATTGTGCATTGTTTTCAAAGCAGTGAAAAGTGTGTATTGTTTGCAGAGTAATGAAGAGTAAGACTCAACAGGGATCTTACTTTTACAATACAACTTTTTAAGAATAATTATTGCAATACTTAGAAACTTTTACATCAAAAGGAGTGAGGTTTGTTCTACCAGAAAAGAAGCTGTTATCTGTGAAAGTCATCCTTCAGAAAGTTCCCCTGAGGCAAAATTGTATAGAAATCATTGAAAAGAGAGAGAGAGAGAGAGAGAGAGAGAGAGAGGGAGAGATGGTGAATATTTTAATTATGTCTACAAACAAGAAGCAGCAGGCAATGGAAGCTGTTCAGTCTAATAGGGAGCACCAGTTAACACATAACAGACCATTAAGAATGCCAGCAAGATATGAGAATGATGTGCCTATTTTAGATATTTTCAAAGTTGAGAGGTTTGGTGGAGTAGTTACATATACAAGGCAGACTAATTGAAAAACGCAATGAATGATGAAGTTAATTCCTTGAAATTTAGATAAACCTGGACATTACTGTATCCTCCCACACTTCATCAGGTCATACATAACCATAGATTGTACCAAATGAAGTATTATAGTAGTTATGATGTTCCAAATTTCATCACAAAGACTTGTGGCTGGAGGTTGCTAATAAGCTGCAGATATAGATTATCATGAAACTTATGATCCAGTGACCAAATTTCAAAAAAATTGGGTAGTACTATAAATTTTAGCCTCCAGAAATAACTGTCTTGAGCAATATGATGTCCAAACTGTTTTTGATACAGAACTTAAGCTGAAAAATTTATACAGTTCAACCTAAAGGTTCTGAAGATGGAACTAAATGTGTATGTGAATTGAACTGAAACTCCTCTGGCTTGAAACAAGCTTCCAGGTGCTGGAACTAACATTTCTCCACAGTTTTATGCAAAATTGGAAACCATTCAATATTTGCAGACTCATACTATTCACCATTTGGGATACATATAACCAATCAATACTAAGAGCAAATGCGGATTAGAGTCTGATAGCTGCTAAGAATGCTATTATATTGATATTTTGCTAACTGAACCACAATGAGAATTTGACATCATGTCCAGAGGATGAGGTACCTACGTGCGGCCGAAGGCATTATGGTCAGCAGATGATTCTACTTTCTTACTTCAAGAAGCTTGCACCACGAAGAATCTATGAAACTTCAGGATGGAGATCCAGCAGCAGTACCATTAGTTATTATCAGGTGTGTGCTGGCATGCACAAGAACAAGATCAGTCTACCATACAGCAACTGATGTGCTTTTCAATAGGAAAATAGACAGACACTAGTTTCACAGTCAACAATGCCAGTCAGCATGAGTTGGTAGAAGACCCATGTGGGTGGTGGAAAGCAAGACAGAGAGCATGGTGTTCAATGATTTGGAAGAATTTACAGACCTTTAGTGTGGTGGAGATCCAGGCAACATTTGAATAGCAGAGGATGTGTGAGATCAGTTTATGTTTTGGTGGAGGAATGTACTCCCAAAATTGTGTCTGTTAGTAGTTTCAGTATTTTAAACCTCTTGAGGGCTTTCTGTTGGATGACTAATAGCTGAGGTTTTCACATTAGTTGCTGGCAGAGGGTTGGCCCAAGATATTTTAGTGTTAGTTAACTGGATAGGACAGTTGCAGTTGGTAATATGTAAACAAAATATAAAAGTAAATCTGTCAGCCAGCTAAAGGCAGTCATTCTTAACTACAGAATTAATAAACCATTATAAATTAAATAAAGTGAACAATATCCTGGAGCAGGTCTTTATAAGGTCAAGGATTACACAATTTCAGTTCCCACCAACTCAACTCTGAGAAATCTGCCATTTTGTCTATGTAGTTCTAGAGAAAGCCTATGACTGTATACAGCATTCTGGTCACCTTTTTAGACTCCAGACATATGCACTTTTAATTAACTGTAACTACTTATTGCATCCTTTCTATGTAATTGCACATCCTTGATCACTGTTAATAATAGAAATTCCTGTACCTTTCATCCCACTGCAGAAGTGCCACAAGGCACCATTTTCTTTTTCTCAAGTCCAAACCCACCCCTACCAGTCCACCTCCTTCAGTAAGCTGATGACACTGCTTTCTTTCCTTCTGCTGTACACGCCAGAAATCCCAATGATCCCTCCAAATCCACCTGAATCATTTTACCTCATGGTGCGACCAATGGCTACTCATGATCAATCCCTCCAAAATACAGGCAATTATTATAGGATGAATCGTCTGCACCCTCTGCTTCCTTGACTTCTACGTTACCATCTGCAACTGTCCTATCCAGTTAACTAACACTAAAATATCTTGGGCTAACCCTCGACCGGCAACTAACGTGAAAACCTCAGCTACTAATCATGCAACAGAAAGCTCACAAGAGACTTAAAATACTAAAACTACTGACAGACTGAATTTGGGGAGTACACTCCTCCACTATTCTTGACAGCAATGAAAACATTGATTTAACCCACCCCCTGCTATTGAAATGTTGCATGGGTTTCCACCACACCAAAGGTCTTAAGTCCCTCTAATTCCTCAAATGCCATGTGCTCTGTCTTGCTTTCCATATCTGTTTACCTTTCCCCACATGGATCCTCTACCATCTCGTCAAATTTCCAACCCTCCTCACCTACAATGTACACCTCTGCATCTATTATACTATCTGAAAACTAGATTCCATTAATCCAATTGTCTCCCCTCTGATCACTTTGGTATGCTGCTGCACCTGCAAAATCTTATCCTTCTGTCCTTAAACCTACATAACTCCATATTGTATCCCAACACAACTGCAACCAACTCCCTCTTGGCTGAACAGCACAATTTTGTTCTACCGACAGTCCCTACCTACCCCTGCTACCCCTCCCCACCTGCCCCCCCCCCCCAACCAACCCACCCACCCACCCTCCCACCGTCCCTGCCTCCCACCCACCCACCCACCCATTTGGTGCGAGGGTATGAAATAGCAACAAAGGAAAGAAAAGCCATTTCAGTTTGTTTCATTTTAGTTTTCACTCAGGCATGTTACCAGCAGCATATAGTGCTAATTTTGCCTCTGTCTTTGTTCAGTTGAGCCCAGGATACATTAGTGTTAGTATTTAGGTTTGTTTCATCAAGACTGAGTCCAGTCCTGTATCTTTAAAATGTATGGTTCTGGTTCAGGTGAGGAATCTTTGTAGTTATAATAACTTTTGTGTGCTATATGTACCAAAATGTGCATGAAGCAAATTTTGATCACTTCATTTGTACTGCATGGTCTTTTACTTTCTGATAAGATTAGAACTATTAAGTTCCATGTACGTCTGTAATAACTACCTGATCATAAACATTAGAGACATAAGATATGTGGCTATCACCAGTAGAATCTTAAGGATGCAGTTTAAGATTGGTTAACGTCCAGCATTGAATTTTGTAAAAGGAACTGATAACTATTTGTTTTTAGGATAAAACCTACACTAGCACTTTCAGTTGGTGATACTATGTGCCCCCTGCCCCCCTACCTCCCATCACATGGATGCCTATGACCGCTACATACCCTTGACAGTTTCCACTTACAGTAGCCACCATTGCTGAAGCTACACAGACAGCATCCTTTGTATCAAGAGTTCTGCCATGGTTAGGCCACAGTGCCTGAACATTGATTATTCATCAATAACCATTGTATTTTGATGTTTCAGTTCCTTCTTCCTTCCACCAAAGAAATGGACTGCATGCATATGGTGGCTCCTACAATCATCTAACCATAATTTCAGCAGAATCTACGTTAAAGTCAATGGAGGATTGTGCATACTACAAAATCGGCATGCCATTGGAATGACATCAAAACCACAGTCCACAACTGCCGCCAGTGCACCTTTCATCAGATCACACTGCCTCAGTGTTTCACATAATATCCCGCACCACATCGTCCTTGGGAACATTCCCATCTCAGTTTTGCTAGCCCTTTCCTCAAACACCTGTTGCTGTTAGTCTTCAATGTTCTCTCAGATTTCCCATATATCATCCTGAAGCTATAATGAAAGCCTACCAATTGATGGCCTTCCAATCCAGTGTCAAAGACAATGGACCACACTTTACCCCACACTACCAGCAAGGTGCCACCATACCCATTCTTGTCCTGGCAACCATATCTGGGCCTAGGAGTTGAGGCTCTTATCTCACTGCTAACCAGCCACTATTACCCATAAACAGGATTAATATCTCTAGACAGTGATAACAGCCAACAGCAAATGGATTCACTACCAGAGTCAACTTTGTCCACATACTACAATGGACTTGCACACAGCATTAAACAAAAGGCTGTAGTCTTCATGGTGAGGACTGCTGCCAGAGAAATCCCAATCAGTACTTCAAAGTGCACCCTTATATGTCAACAGACGGCAAATGGAAGTGGCAGCACTGTCCAAAAGTAGCACCACACACAACAACCTCACCTAAGAAGCAAACTTTCCCTGAGGACACACAAATGGCTGTATCATCTGTACTCAAAACTATGAACACCGATTCTCAGCTTTCAGCCACCGTTACACCAGAAGTCCACGTATCAGAATCTCAACTCTCTTGTCAGTGCATTACTACATCACAAGGGTAGTTCTGCATCATAGAACACATGGAAATGGCTAAATATCTCCCTCCAGTTTAGCCAAACAACCCCCACCTTGCTGTCTTCAATCATTGTACCAACAAAACTCATAAATATCTAATGGTCAGTATTCTGCAGCTTCAAGGGTAGAGTATGGTTGTTTGGCACAGGAGGTACCTCCAGGAAATTTTAAACTACCTCTGCCACATTTAAGTGGGCATACCTTCTGGGGCCTGAGATAAATTGGTCTACTGTCAGATGCTGGCAGTTCAACTCTCTCCTTGGATGCAAGTATGATTACACTTCTGAAAAGAAATTCGCAATGATTCATTGGCCTTTCCAAGAATCTAATGGAGGAATACGTGCATTTCCTGTGGATTTTGGTTGTACACACTGTCTGTGGACTGGATACGAATTGTTAGTTGGTACTGCTAGTCCTATCATTATTTGTTGAGTGAATATCATATCCAGAGTTGTGTATGGGTAACCTCCTTTAATAAATCTGTCATTGACAAAATAAAAATAACCAACAAATTGTTGTTTTTATGTGTTACTTGCAAAGTAGTGTCCTGTGAAATATGAATTTTGTGATTCATTCTAAAAAGGTTTGTTTGAGGTGGTTCCATAGAAACTGAAAAGTTTAAAAGATTGAAAAAGTAATTATAAGTAGCTGCCAACATTGAGTAGACAATAAAGCAAACACTTATATGGTAATCATTGTAGTCATCTACACACTCCTGAAATAATGGTGTGATGGGCCCATGGATATAAATAGCTTTGATTAAAACACACGGACATTCTGTAGCCAATTTGAGTTTTAAGGCAATATCCCTTATGAAATAATTTCATCATCACTGATAACTAGAATCAGTAGAAACTGTCTTAGCTAATTCATGTGGTCCACATGTATCTAAAGCATATAGAGCAGGCCTGTCCAAACAGTGCTCCACAACCACTAGTGTTCCGGCTACACCAGCCACCATATTGCCTAGTGCTTTGGGCATAGTGGTGAATGGGGCTGTCAGAAAGGTATAAGGAGGAAGAAGAAAATGAAGGCAGCTGCAACTGGACAGTCAGCTCGTCAGACCCCAAGCAGTTTGCTGGTAGTACTATTTGGTTTAAATTAGGTTTACATTTTACATTAGCAGCAATGTGTTGTCTCTGCACGCACACACACACACACACACACACACACACACAAACACACACACACACACACACACACACACACACACACAAAAGTGGAAAAGCCATTCAATCAATGCCCATATCATTTAAAGGCCATGCATACTATTATGAGCCAGAAAAAATTTATTGGAATGTCATTACAGCTCCAACCACAAAGAGGATATAATGCACTTGTTTTCTGACAAACAACAGTGAATGGTGGCTGAACTGAAAGTGGCTTTAGGGAATAAACCTGAATTCAAGATAAGCAGAGCAGTGACGAAAGTCCTTTATTGTTGACATCATATATTGGGTCTGGCTTCAGTAAGTGTCTTAACATAAGAGGAGAATCATTTGGTAACACACATGGCAGAGAAGATTCATGCTAAAAAAAATTAATCCTGTGCAAAAATCAGTTTCACATTTATGACATGAAACAATTCCCAGAAGTCTAGGCAGTCATTTGTGGATCAGATATAGCTGAATGTGTTTCTGTAATTCAAAATATTTCATAAAGATTACTCAAAGAGATTACAAGACTTTGAGTGACTGAAGACAGATTTTTTATTTAATTGTCAGAACATTGCTAATGAACTCCATTACTTCTGACTTAACTTGAGGTGATAGACACACAGTGGAGCACCCAACCCAAAGGCCTGTTTGTCCAATGCAGGAATTTACAAGACTTTTATAAAATTTTACCCAGTCAGCAATATTCTCAACTGCACAGACAAGCCGCTAAATTATTTTAATGTTTGGTCCAGCAGTGTGTCCTACCATCTCTTCTTCTCTTATGAAATTGACAAAGTCCCACCAAAATTTGGGTTTAACAGATTTTAATCTGTATTGCTCTGTGTGTTGAACTATAACATAAATCATAGTTCCAGATATATTACATATTTTAAGCCAGAAATCCATATAAGTTTTGGAACATCAAAATGAAATGTTGAATACCAATATGTAATTATTTTTTTCATTGTGCTAGCTGTATTAGTGTATCTAATTTATTTATTTAATCAAGTAATAAAATCATTACTTTGGCATAAAAATGAAACGTTGGAAATAGACACACATGGAATATTCCTGCTTATAAAAATATGCTGCAGTATTCATCTCTTAGCAGTAGCAGCACTGTGTTGCAAACATGTCTTCCTAAGTTTCCTGCATGTGTTTTCTTCAGTATATAGCCACCTAATAGTAGGTAGTGTCAAGTGTCTCCTCTCTCCTGTCTCAAGACAGACTCCAATGGATTCTCAGTCAGGTAACAGCACTAATAGAATGAAAAAGCAAGAGGAAGACATCTCTTTCTTTCATCAAAATATAAGGGGCCTCTTACACAAAACAGATCAACTTCTTATTAACATTAGTGAAAAGGACAGTATTAATAATGCTCAGATTTTGTGCATAACTGAGCACCATGTTACTCATAAATGTGCCTTGCCATCTATAGCAAGTTGTAGTTTAGTAACATACTACTGTAGGGAAAGTAAAGACAAAGGTGGAGTAGCAATTTATGTTAAGGATGGTGTAGCATACAAAGCTATAGATACTAAGAAATATTGCGTGGAACAACAATTTGAGGCATTGTTGTTGTTGTTGTTGTTGTTGTTGTTGTCTTCAGTCCTGAGACTGGTTTGATGCAGCTCTACATGCTACTCTATCCTGTTGTAACGGAACATATTAAAGGCTTTACTTTCCCGAAGTATGCGATACCCTCCAAATTCAACCAGTTTAATGAGTAGTTATGATTATAGAAAAGTTATTGTGTATGTTAACAATGATTGCACAACATGTATCCATAAACAGTCAACCCATTAAATTATACTGAATAACTGACCCACACAAAAGTTTATATCACTTGATCACTGATACAGCAAATGTCATCATGTAAAAACACTAAGTTCATCTTAAATAATTAATATGAAGTACGAAAAATACTGGCCAACTTAGGTATTTTGGATCTCCTTAAATAAAAATCACCCAGTGAAACCTATTTGTTCACTAGGAGCGTTTTCACTCAGTATTCACGTAATCAATCCTATTTTAGATGAAAACCAATATAATTCTTCATAATTCACGTTACTTACTTATTTATGCAAATTAGAGAAGTCAATTGACAAACTTCTAAAAAACAGCCTTTTTGTAACAAAGAATTATTCTGTCAAGTCAACAAATCTGTCTGTCATTTTAATAACATGTTAAATTATGTCACTCGATGCAAATTAATAACTTTTCTGCACAAATTATGATAACAGATGTACATGTGACTTATAAACTATATCTCTTTTTAGTAGTTCTTTGACAATGTTATAAATACAAGCAGCAAGAAGGGTCAGAGAAGCAGTCGGAGGCAGTCGGGGGCAGTCGGAATGTCACTATGGTGAAGTGTGTTTCTGTGTTATTGTTTGGGATGGAAAAACAATGCAAAGAACATGTAAAGGAAGTACTACTTTGTGTTGTGTTATGGTCTTTGGTGGACAGTGGAATTAAGATGGCTACCAAAGTAATAAATATTTGATGTTTACATATGTGTTGGTTACGTTTGTTCTTTATCATCAAAAGCACATGAAAAACACGGGACCTCATGTTTTTAACCCTAGACAACCAGATTTAGAGCCAGCATCAGAATCGAGACACAGCAGCGATCCAGCAAGCAGCAGCGATTACTACAATGCATTGTAATGGCGCCAACCTAACATCAAGTGCTAACAAGCTCCGTAAATGGGAGTGAAATAGTGCGATTACAGCAACTAGAGATATCAACGACTAGGTGGACCATTTACACTGTGCAAGCTTCTTCATCCCCCAGTACCTACTGCAACCTACAGCCTTCTGAATCTGCTTAGTGTATTCATCTCTTGTTCTCCTTCTATGATTTTTACCATCCACGCTGCCCTCAAATACTAAATTGGTGATCCCTTGATGCCTTAGAACATGTCCTACCAACCGATCCCTTCTTCTAGTCAAGTTGTGCCACAAACTTCTCTTCTCCCCAATCCTATTCAATGCTTCCTCATTAGTTATGTGATCTACCCAACTAATCTTCAGCATTCTTCTGTAGCACCCCATTTTGAAAGCTTCTATTCTCTTCTTGTCCAAACTATTTATGTGCCTCATAAATAATAACTAAATTCTACCCAATAAGAGTCATATTAAGAAATATTGTGTGGAACAACAATTTGAGGCATGTGCCACATAAATAATAACTAAATTCTACCCAATAATAGTGTTGGCTGTCTACAGGGCTCCTTCAGGTGAGATAAAAACTTTTCTGCATTCAATGGAACTCCTCCTGTCAGAGTTACTTTCAAAAGCAAAGGATATTGTAGTTTTAGGTGATTTCAATATAAACTTTATGACAAAAAATAAGAATAAAATTGACTTTGAGATTGTGATGACCTTACATCATCTGACATCAGAATAAACTTCCCAACAAGAATTACATCCGAGTGCCAAACTATGATAGACAACATTTTTTTAGATGTAAGTAGACATCAGAATTATACTGTCAGGCAGGTTATAAGTGGGCTTTCAGATCATGATGGACAAATTTTCACTCTTTATGATATTAATCTGTTCAAAAAAGAATTTCCTCAATGGAAATTCATAAGAGTAATGAATGAAGAGGCAAAAGGAACTTTCAAACACATGTTGCAACAAATGCATTGGTCTTTAGTATATAGCTATGATGATGTTGATACTAAATTTAACTGTTTTATAAATGAATTCTGTGCTCTTTTTGAAGAAATATTTCCCAAGAAATGGGTCAGAAACAGTTCTTCCAGTTCTGCAAATAAGCCTTGGATTACAAAAGGTATAAAACAGTCATGCAAAACCAAAAGGGAAACTTATGTTGCAATAAGATTCTGTAAAGATGTAGAAAAATGGGAACCTTATAGATTATACTGTAAAATTTTTGAAGAAACTAATATGGAAATCAAAAGCCCTTTATTATGAGAAGAAAATAGATAATTCCAATAATAAAATAAAAACAATTAGGAGCATTGTAAAAAAAGAAACAGGAAGAGATACAATAAGCAAAAAAGATGTAAATAAAATCAGATATGAAGGTACCCTAGTAGATAACCCCAAAAGGGTGGCTGAGATTTTTAATAAACACTTCATATCAGTAACTCAACAGATTGGTTGCAAGCCCTATGTTGACAAAGCTGTAACTCTTTGTCAAGCAGTATATTCAAACACAATTTCAGAAATGCACCTTCATCCTATCACGGTAGAAGAAATTCAAAAAATCATCATGTATGTAAATAGTACGAACTCTGCAGGGGTTGATAATATATCTAGCAATTTATTGAAATATTCTTGTGTGTGGATAAGGGACATTCTCTGTCATATTTTCAATGCTTCCCATCAGAAAGGTGTTGTTCCCAGTAGACTTAAGTATGCCATTGTGAAGCCCCTCTACAAAAAGGGCGATAAAGCTGAAGTAACTACCAACCTATCTCTTTGCTGACAGCTTTCTCCAAAATTCTAGAAAAGCTAATACATGTAAGAATTACTGATCATCTCGTGAAGAATGGAGTTCTCAGCAAGAGCGAATTTGGCTTTCAAAAGGGCCATTCAACAGAAGACGCTGTCTATGCACTTGCAAATGAAGTCCTAGAAACCCTTAATGAAAAAATGCTAGCACTTGGTGTCTTCTGTGATCTATCCAAAGCGTTTGACTGTGTTTATCACCAGATTCTCTTGCAAAAAGCAAAATTAGTAGGAATAAGTGGTGTTGCAGGCAATTGGCTACAGTCATACCTCCAAGACAGAAAACAAAAAGTTGTCTTGAATAGCTCGGGTGGAGTATGTGACACTTCCTCAGATTATGAATGGAGTTCCATTACATGTGGAGTGCCTGAGGGCTCAATTCTTGGGCCACTATTATTCCCGATTTTTATAAATGATCTACCATCATGTACAAGCCTGCCATGTAAATTTACATTATTTGCTGATGATACCACAATTTTTATGAGCAGTAGAACAGACAACAATCTTGATGAACTCATGAATCACATACTCCCAGATGTGGTTAATTGGTTCAAGGTGAATGGTCTCTCATTAAATTCTGGTAAGACCAGCTTTATTCAATTCTGTACAAAAACAGAAAAAGAGAGAGACATAAATGTGACATGTGGTAATCAAACAATAGAAAAAATGGAAACAACAAAATTTCTTGGAGTGCACATTGACAAGAAAATGAACTGGTCTTCACATATTATTGATCTCTGTAAGAGGCTTAGCTCTGCTACCTATGCTTTACGGGTTGTCACTACATGTGTTGAACCTAACACTGCAAAAGTGGCATACTATGGCTATTTTCATTCTCTCATTGAGTTCATTGCACAGAAGCGAGCTTTAGGAATTATATGTGGATTGCGCCCAAGGGACTCGTGCAGAAATAATTTTTGTAAACTTAAAATATACACAACTGCATTCCAATATATTTTTTTCTCTCATGTGTTTTGTTTGTAAAAATATAGAGATATTTCAACCAAACAGTAATTATCATGAGCATAACACACCGAGGAAGAATGACATACACAGCGAGCTCAAAAATTTGAGCTTGGCGCAAAAGGGTGTCCACTACACTGGAGCAAAACTCTTCAATGCTCTTCCTCCTGAAATAAAGACAGAGATTCATAACAAGAGTAAGTTTAAGAAAGCACTAAAGATATTTCTGCTAGAAAAAGCTTTTTACAGTCTAGATGAATTTTTAACTAAATAAATTGTAATATTTTAATATTATGTAATACAAGTTGACATAATGCCACTAACAATGTCATTTAACCTGAGCTCTGTATCTGTGTGGACTCTGTATCTGTTTTCTGTAGTGTTTTAATGATTCTAAGGAACTATGTATTTTCTTTTTCTGTATTGCTGCCCAAATAATTTACTGTATAAATTTTTATATAATTATGTACTCAAATTTCTGTATATGCTATTAGATTATCAGACTGTATTTGTAAAAAAGTGATTCGTTCCACGTCCTTGTGTATCCAACACTGTTGGACCTATGGAACACGAAATAAATCAAATCAAATCAAATAACTCACAGCTGGTTTGAATAGCACAGCTGTAGCACTCAGCAGAATTGACTACACTCATGGAGCTTGAGCGTCCTGTGGGAGCACATAATGTGCCTAGGGCTGATAAATGAAGTACAGGGTTTCAGAGTTATTAATATAATACCCTTTACTTAAATTATCATGAACACATTCAATATATTAAACTCATTTTGGATCTTCTTAAAGTCACACATCCAAATATTTTATTATGTTTAAGAAGAGCAATTGGTTTATACAATATCTTGTTAGGCATGTATAAAAATATGTAATGATAGTCTTCCTGTCATCCATAATTATCTGTTTATTGCACATCTTCTACTGATTTGCTTCTGAACTGTGTTAACAGTGTACTACAGTGCTTCACCCTTGTAAACACTCAATAACTGTTGTACCATCAGAAAATGAGGGAATCTTACACCCATTCATATGTAAATTCCTGGAGTAATGTAACAACTGGGTTCAGGAGGTCTGTCAAGGGTGTATGAGGGGAGAAAGGAGATGAGCAGCAGGAGTGGAGTTTGGGAATGGGCAGCTGACAGCTGCCACAGAAAGGCAGGAAGTATGTGGGATAGGAATGTGGCACCAGTGAGCTTGATCGGGCTGCAGTCAGGGTGAGGTACCATCAGAAAATGAGGGAATCTTACACCCATTCATATGTAAATTCCTGGAGTAATGTAACAACTGGGGTCAGGAGGTCTGTCAAGGGTGTATGAGGGGAGAAAGGAGATGAGCAGCAGGAGTGGAGTTTGGGAATGGGCAGCTGACAGCTGCCACAGAAAGGCAGGAAGTATGTGGGATAGGAATGTGGCACCAGTGAGCTTGATCGGGCTGCAGTCAGGGTGAGGTTTTCACACCACATTATGATGTGCAGGAGTGAATTAGGAGACACAGACAGAACAAAGGAAGAAGGAGACTCAAGGGAAGACAGTCTGTATGCAAAATTAGTGAAGTCAATGGTAGGCATAGAAGTAGGGGTAGACAATTAGAAATAATTGAGGCCAGTATGATTATGGGACTGAAGACTGTGTCGCAAGGTCAATCCCTTCTGTGAAATTCAGAGAACCTGTTGTTGGTGGAGGGGTAAGATCCAGATGGGTCAGGTTGTGGAGCAGCCATTGTAATTGACCATGTTGTGCTTAGCAGTATATTCTGCCACTGGTTGCCCACCTTTGCTCTTGCCTGTAACAGCTTGGCAGTCTTCATTTGTGTGAAAAGCTGGATGATGATCATACTCACATGAAATGCTGTGTACAGAAAAGAGAAAGATGGTATATGACATGACTGTTCTCATAAGAAAGAATAGGGCAAGAAACACTAGGGCAAGACTGTGACGGAGCTGGAATATGATTCGTTGGATTCGTTTATGAGACAAGTTCCTCTCAACAGGGGCAAGGGATTAGTGCTATGTGTGGTATAAGAATGAAACAGTATATTGCATAAATTGGGAGTGCAAAGAAATATTGCACTGGTATGGATGGGAAGGATTATGGACAGAATGTTATTAATTTGCAGGAAGTGATAAATAGTTGAAGGCCTTGTGAAGGATAGTGTCCAATCATTGCAGTCCAGGATGATACTAGATGATGAAGGTGGTGCTCTTTGCAGCTGGTTCCTGAGGTTGGCCAGAGAATTAGCAGTATGCATGATATGACATAGGAAATCTGTCAGACTAGGCTTGGAAAATATTGCCTGTCTGTGAGGACTTTATTAAGGCACTTGCTGTGTAAGGGATGAAAGCTATCAAAATTGGTAGTGTTGATGTATAGTTGGATTGATTTGAACAGGAGTTATGCTGGAGCCATCAGAGAGGTGAAAATCGATATCCAGGAAAATGGACACATGGAGCTGATGGTAGAAAAGATGTTGAGCCTGTGGAGGAGTGGGGACAGGGTTTCTTGGCCCTGGGTCAAGATTGTGAAAATATAAATGTGAACCATAAAAGGGGTTTGGGATCTTTCGAGACTCGTAAGGTTTCCCATAAATGACCCATAAACAAGTTGGCTTGGGAAAGTACCGTGAGGATCCCCATGGCCATGTCATAGATTTTTGTGTGTATATTCCCCTAAAAGGAAATATTATTGTGTATGAGGATGGTGTCAGTCACATGTATAAGGAATGAGATGGTGGGTTTGCAGTTGGAAAGATATTGGAAAAACTAGTGACAGATAATGGCAAGACCTGGGGCAGGGAGGTTATTGGTGTATAGGGAAGTGATGCCAACAGTAACAAGTAGGGATCCAAGTGGAAATGGCGTGAAGTTGGTCGAGTCAGTGAAGGAAATGATTCACCTGAAAATGCATGTTCAAAGTAGAACTGTAAAAACAAATGTAGAAAAATAGAACTAATAAAGTTGGTAATAATATAACTTAATTTTGAGTTTTTAGTGCCTTTATTACCAAGAGAAAAGTGAAGAAATCAAACTTTATTGGATCATCCACTGTATAAAGAGAAAAATTAGAAAAATACAGCATAGATACAGCAAAGAGAGATGAACTGTCAGCTTCAAAAAAATTGATAGAAGCTTCACAAAAGAATGAGATTTAATATTAAAACATAGGAAAACTTTTTATAAATTTGCTTGGTCATTCATTTCTGAACTATTATGAGCCATGATGAATTGTAATTGTACAGTCAGTCCACTGACAAGCAACAATGTCAATAAAATTAGCTGAATTTTCCATTGGTGGTGTGACAGGACATGATACTAACATTAAATTCAACAATACTGCCTAATGTTTTGCAAAATTATATTTAACTGGTCATGAACTGGCAATTAGCTTCTTTGGTCATCTGCAGGTGACAATAGGAGGTGGCTCACCCTTGCAGAGCACTGTTTGTCCAGGCCTGTCTTACATGGCCTAATAACCTAAAAGCTGGTTTAAGACTGAATAAATATAATTTTGTAGAATATTAGAAAGTGTTTTTCCCAATAAATATTAACACCAGTACCGATATGTAATTTCTTTGTGTGGGCTATCACTGACATTAATAATGAGACAAAAAGAAGCCAGTATAAGGTTGCACATGTTACAAAAACTGCTTCTCTCACTATTACTGTAAGGTTCCATCAGCAGATGTCTCTGAAGCAGTTTTGCTCATTTCTTTGTTTCTTAAGCCCCCATTTGATTCATGATTTTGACCTATACCTAGTGAAATATTCCTTATGACAATTACTGTGGCTGTAAATACAGTTCTGAACCAATGTAATCTCCACGCTTGTTCCTTTATTTCATGCTTTAAATGGGTTTACACCTTATTGGAATACTGGAGTGTCACTATTTCTATTACTAGCTAACTGTGTTTCTGATTCATCTATTGACCTGTATAAACTGTGATAGAAACCTTTCAGTTACAATATAAATTTCTGTCTCTTGTTAGTGTCTCATCTATTAACTTGAATAATGAACAGTGATATCTACCTAACAAAAATTTATTTTGATTTTTTCATGATCTTAGTGCTTCAAAGTTGCTTCTCTTGCCAAATTTTCATTCTACATTCTAACATCCCTTTGAAGACAAATGACGTTATAATGTATGCAGATAGTCACAGTAGAGGGATTGCTGGAACACTGTGACATCAGCAACATACATGTTTCGTATTTTGTTTATCAGTCCACACATCCATTATGGTACCCTGTATCCAGCATGTGCTGGGTCAGGACTAGTATGGTACCTCTCCCGTTTTGACAGAGAAGCGTACCTGTATGTATGCTATTATTATGATGGGGTCACTGGTCATAAGGGCATTTTAAAGCTATTGCCAGCTTTCCCTCCCTCTATGCTGAAGGCTACAAGTGCAGGAAAGTTAGAAAGCACAAAGTGCTTGCACTTGCAGAGCACTGTTTGTCCAGGCCTGTCTTACTGTCTTTTCATTAGTTTTTGATAGCCAACATTTTGTGGTGACCTATTGTTCCTTTATACACTCAGTTCTTAGCTATGGGATTTTTTTCTGGGCATCAAAGGCACAAAATATGGCCAATTTTTTTAAAGGATGGGAAAAGGCCATAAGAAGAATAGCTAGAAGAACTACTCATTGCTCATAACAACTTGACGCTTCACATGGTGGCTGTCAAGTATGGCAAGAGGCATGCCTTACCTTTTATTTGGACTGCATAGGGGAGAGTATCAGAGAGGGGGAAGGCAGCACGAACTCCTTCCTGCAGTTCTTTTTGCTTACTTGAAAACAAATATGACATGTGGAAATAATGGAAGTGTTCAGGGACAAATGAATATCTTCCAACTAGTACTGATGTTCTATGCTACTGGAAATACCAACAAAAAGTGTCAACTTGTGGCTGAACAGCAGTTGGACTCACTGAAAGAAATATTTAAAAAAATGAATATCCACACTACTTCAAATGAGCACATCTAGCAACCTGGTGTGCAAATAAGGGAAACATAATGAAATATTTCACTAAAGTGGTGTACATATTCATGGAACAATAGTCGATTTGGACTTAAATTTACCAAGGAAAAATGAACAGGAAACTCACTAAATCGTTCCATATCTAGGGATAATACTGTATAATTAATTGCCCAAGGAGACGAAAATGATTACTAAAATGCATCTGCTTAAAAAGGCAGCTAAAATTGTATTTTCATAAATAATGTATAATACATTAATAAAGTTTACTTAGAGAACTGAGAGTAGTGGTTAAAAGTGGAAGGGAACAATAAAAACATCCTGTCACATCACATGGTCACAATGTAATGCTTTTACAAGAAAGTCATGACAAGATCTATAGTTTGTAACAGTCATGTACTGTCATTCTCCTGAACTTAAAGCTAAACATCTCACTCATTGTTGTGAGGAGGGTGGGTGGAGAAGTGAGGTGGTGGATAACATGCTGACTCAGTTTTTCACGTGAACTTAGGGGAAGATATGAAGACATGGTCTGGGCATAGTTGCAAGTTTATGGGCCTGGAATCAGTGTTCTGAATAGACAAGAGGCAGTGTGAGGGGCATAGCACCATGCCTGTGGTCCAGGACTCACCAGTGGGAGTTCTTAGTGCATGTCATATTGCAGTTCAGAACTATGTTTTATAATGTAAGTTACCTGGTACAAATTGTCTGTAAATCAAAGAACATTGTACAGTAGGGATTAAACAAATGAGAGAGTATAGCTGTTAAGACAATAACCTCATATTCAAAATGAATGAGTTTTCTCTGTCCAGCAGACCTGCTTTAGGTTTTCCATGGTCTCACTAAATCATTTCGTACAAGTCGCATTCCAAAAATAGTGGACAAAAATGTTCAAAACACATCCAACAAATCTCAACAAGTAACAAATCAAATATAATGAACTTGGATTTTTTTTGATAAACACACAAGCACTGGAACATATACAACACAGAATATAGTTACAGTAAGACACAAAGTAGGTGCAAAGATTTTTATGAGAACCAACCCAAAAATTAAAACAACCAAAGATATCATTGAAGCTCTGTTAAAAATAAATTTGTCCTGTGTCTACATATTATCAGCACTCCCACTTGGAGGACCGAATTTTTTTTTTCTAATATATTTAGAAGTCTCTCTCAAATGTCCTAAATGCTTTGAATGTTCAGCATCTTCCTGTGTTTTTGATGTGGCATCTTTGATACTGGTTTTGTTGGTGAATTAGCCTGTTGGTCATTGGATAAAATTTGTTCCAGTACATATTCATTCACTTTGTACTTGTTTCACACAAAATGGTTTCACACATCAATATGTTTATGTCTTTGGTGAAAGTCTTAGTTTTTATTTCACTGTACTTAAATTGTAAATACAGCCATGTCCTTGTGCAAACTCTAAACTCAAACAGTTTATCTCACAATTTGGTTGAGTATAATGTATTTGACATCATTCATAGAGAGCATCACTGCTTTTTGTTTTGTCGAACCCTGGGTCACTATCATACCAGTTGTGTATTTCCTAGTTTCCACATCACAAACGTTAGTGCACTAATAGTGTAGAAAAACGCAAGGGGGCAACATCAGAAAGTACTTACAAAGTCACAGATAAACGAAATAAAAGAGTTAGATCTCTTTGGACAAGTCTGTCAATGTAATAAAACGAAGGACACGAGCAGCTGCTCGAGCATCATCAGCTAAAAGTTCCTGTAAGGTAGACGGCAGACACAGGACAACATGAGAGTGAATAAAATGGGGACAGGACAATAAAACATGGTGCACCATCAATGGATGACTACAGGTGCAATGCGGGGTGGGGTCACAGGACAACAGGTAGCGGTGGCTAAATCAGCAATGCCCAAACCGCAACCTGGCCAAAATGACCTCCTCTCGCCAGGAAGGGTGTGAGGAGGACGTCCAAGGCGTCGGAATCAGTTTGATGGCCCTAAGCTTAATTTCATGGAGAGAGGACCAAGCCTCATGCCACAACAATGAAAGTGCTGACAAAGAACCCCACTAACATCAGTTGATGGGACACAAAAGGAAGCCGTCCGAGGCAGGAGCACAGCAGCCTTGGCCGCAGCACCAGCAGCTTTGTTCCCAGGCACACCAACGTGGCCAGGAATCCACAAAAAAAGGACACGAGCGCCAGTATCAGCTAGCGACTGAAGGGACCATTGAATTCGTTGCACGAGAGGGTGGTCCAAATATGGGTCACAGACACTATGAATGGCGCTCAAAGAATCAGAGCAGATGGCATAGGGAGAATGATGATGGCAGCGGATATACTGAAAAACCTGATAGAGAGCAAAAAGCTCAGCTGTAAAGCTTGAACACTGGTCAAGGAGCAGGTATTGAAAGGTATCATTTTCAACGACAAAGGTACATCCGACACCAGCAGTAGTCTTGGACCCATCTGTGTAAATAAAGACGTTATTAGTGAGCCTCAAACGAAGTTTGACAAACCTCGAGCGGTATATCGAATCCGCGGTCCTCTCCTTTGGGAGTAAGCTGAGTTCAAGGTGAATGCAAACATGAGCCTGGTGCCAAGGTGGCGTCGGGCTCTCACGCACTCGAAAAGTCGTAGGGAGGGTAAAATCAAGTTGCTGAAGCAGGCGACGAAAGCAAACTCCAGGAAGTAACAGGGCAGATACATACAGCCCATATTGGCGGTCGAGAGAGTCGTCAAAGAAGAAGAAATATGACGGGTGGTCGGGCATTGACATCAGTCGGCAGATGTACCAACAAAGCAACATATTGCGCCAGTAGTTTAGCGGTAATGTGGCAGCTTCGGCATACAGACTCTCAACAGGGCTGGTGTAGAATGCTCCAGTCGCCAGACGTAACCCCCGATGGTGGACAGAGTTTAGACGGTGTAAGATGGATGACCAGGCAGAAAAGTAGACAAAGCTCCCATAATCCAGCTTTGATCGGACAATGGACCGATGTAAGCGAAGCAGGAGCATTCGATCTGTTTCCCATGACGTACCGCTGAGAACATGGAGGACATTTAGGGAATGGCTACAACGAGGAGCCAGGTAAGACACTTGTGGAGACCAGCAAAGTTTCCTGTCAAATGTAAGACCTAAAAATGGGAGAGCAATGGGTCCAAGATGTAAGGATGGTGGAAGAAACTGTTTGTAACGCCAGAAGTTCATACAGACCCTTTTCTCAGCATAAAAAACGGAAACCGTTAGTGACACTCCAGGAATATAGATGGTCTAGACAACGCTGAAGACAGCGCTCCAGGAGACATGTTCTCTGAGCGCTGCAGTAGATGGTAAAGTCATCCACAATAAGGGAGCCTGAAACGTCAGCTGGGAGGCAATCCATTATTGGATTGAAGGGCCATGCTCAAAACGGAGCCCTGGAGCACCCCATTCTCCTGGCAAAAGGCATCTGACAAAACAGAACCCACACGTACCCTGAACATTCAATCCATTAAAAATGCATTAATAAAAAGAAGGAGGTGATCGCGAAGGCCCGAAGTGTGCATGGTGCAAGGAATGCCCGCCCTCCAACAGGTGTCATAAGCCTTCTCCAAAAGCCACCGTCTGGCGCTTACGCAAAAAGTTATTCATAATGAAGGTCGACAAGTTAACTAGGTGGTCAAAAGCAGAGTGGCGCCTACGAAAGCCTCATTGGACATTGGTAAGTAGGCGTCGAGATTCAAGGAGCGAAACCAATCAAGAATTTACCATATGCTCCATCACCTTGCAGACGCAGTTGATAAGGGAGATGGGGTGATAACTGGAAGGAAGGTGTTTGTCCTTTCCTGGTTTGGGTATGGGAACAACAATTGCTTCACGCCAGTGTGTGGGAACATGACCCTCAGTCCAGATGCGATTATAGGTGCAAAGAAGAAAGCCTTTACCTGCAGGAGAAAGGTTCTGCAGCATCTGAATATGGATACCATCAGGCCCCGGAGCAGAGGATCGGGACCGGGCGAGTGCCCGAGTTCCCGCACGGTGAAGGTGGCATTGTAACTTTCACGATTCAAAGACTGGAAAGAAGATGGCTGTGCCTCCTCTGCTTGTTTTTGGGGGAGGAAGCCAGGGTGGTAATGGGCAGAGCTCGAAACCTCCGCAAAAAGTGGCCAAAGGCATTTGAGACATCCTCAGGATCCACAGGGACTTCATTCACTAGAGTCAGGCCAGAAATCGGGGAGTGGACCTTGGTGCCAGATAGCCAGCGCAGGCCACCCCAGACAACCGAAGGAGGAGTAAAACTGTTGAATGAGCTGATGAAAGCCACCCAGCAAGCCTTTTTGCTTTCTTTGATAACACGACAACATTGTGCACGGAGTTGTTTGTAACTGATACAGGTATGCGACCTGACTATCGCAGCTGGAGAAGCTTTGATCATGGAAGGTCGCCAGGGAGGTGAAAACCCCCAGTCGGCTTTGGAGATGTTCGAGCTAGTGGAACATGGAGAAGAGTTGTGATGCAGGAGATGGATTACGCAGGGGAAGTAGTCGCTCGAGCACGTGTCAGACAGTGCAGTCAGACAGTGTAGGGTGGCGTTGGAAGGTGCGTAAAGCATGTCGCCAAGCACAAAGAGCATCACTGCATGCTGTAGTCCACCAGGGGACTGGGACTCGACGTGGAGAAGGGGAAGTACGAGTAATGGAATATTCAGCAGTAGTGAAAATAACGTCCGTGAGGTATGCAACCTGACTATCGCAGCTGGAGAAGCTTTGATCATGGAAGGGCGCCAGGGAGGTGAAAACCCCCAGTCGGCTTTGGAGATGTTCCAGCTAGTGGAACATGGACAAGAGTTGTGATGCAGGAGATGGATTACGCAGGGGAAGTAGTCGCTCGAGTACGTGTCAGACAGTGCAGTCAGACAGTGTAGGGTGGCGTTGGAAGGTGCGTAAAGCATGTCGCCAAGCACAAAGAGCATCACTTCATGCTGTAGTCCACCAGGGGACTGGGACTCAACGTGGAGAAGAGGAATTACGAGTAATGGAATATTCAGCAGCAGTGAGAATAACGTCCGTGAGGTATGCAACCTGAGTATTGCAGCTGGAGAAGCTTTGATCATGGAAGGGCGCCAGGGAGGTGAAAACCCCCAGTCGGCTTTGGAGATGTTCCAGCTAGTGGAACATGGAGAAGAGTTGTGATGCAGGAGATGGATTACACAGGGGAAGTAGTCGCTCAAGTATGTGTCAGACAGTGCATACCACTCGAATCGAAATGCAAGTTGGATAATGGATATGGAGAGGTCCAAGTGGGAATAGGTATGCATTGCATCCGAAAGGAAGGTAGGTGCACCGGTATTTAAGCAGACTAGATTGAGGTGGTTGAAAAGGTCTGCCAAGAGGGAGCCCCTCAGGCAGAACGCTGGAGAGCCCCAAAGGGTATGGTGGGCATTAAAGTCTCCAATCAACAAAAATGGTGTAGGAAACTGAGCAATCAGTTGTATCATGTCTGCCCTAGTAAAGGCAGACAATGATGGAGTGTAAACAGTACAAATGGAAGTTGTGAAAGTGGGGAGAGTAATTCGGATGGTAACTGCCTGCAGATCTGTGTGCAATGTGATTGGATCGTAGTAGACATAATCCCGAACCAGCAACATGACCCCTCCATGAGCCAGAATACCTGCCACATGTGGGGTACGTCAAAACACACAGAGGTATACTGTGCCAGGCCAATACAATCGCATGGGTGTAACTTCATTTCTTGGAGACCTACGACAAGCGGGCAGTGCATTCGAAGGAGCAATTTTAGTTCCTCTCAGTTGGACCGAATGCCACGAATATTCCATTGAAGAACTGCCATTATGAAAACGAAAAGGAAAAGAAGAAACAAGAAAGAGTCTCCTCAAGGTGTGGTGTTTGGGTCTCCACCCATACAGGAAATGTGTGTAAGAGAGTGGCTCAAAGTAATTTTTGGTCCTACAGCAAGGTACCGTTGCGCAACCGAGTACAAGATTTCACTGGTCCTGCAACCGCATCTACTCCCTTCTGAATGACAAAAGGGTTGACTGTTGAGAAATCGTGACCGTCAGATCTTGTGACAACAAGAAACTTTGGTGCTGGTGGTAGAATTTTCGGAACAGGAGTTTCATCTAGCTTTCTTTTTAGGGCAGAAGACAGGGAAGAAGAAGAAGATAAATCCATTGCAGATGAATCACCCATGACTGCCAGCGCCTCCGATGGCACGCTCCTTCCTTGTGGGAGCCCTCTCAGAGGCCACTCCTGCCTTAGGTGATTGTCCACACCTCAGGTCACACCTCCTGAGAAACAGACGGAGGGACCAATCGGCAAGTTCGGAAGGTAACAGCTCAGGCAATCACCCCTCCCTGGGCCTGGCCTTTACCAGGGGGTACGTGCGTGCCTTACTTGCCTACCCAGGGCGGGGAATTACGCGTTACCCCGTCACCGGCTACTCGTGTGAACGCATGGGTTGGCCTTCAGACACGCACAGGGAGGAAAGAAGAGATGAAAGAGAGAGAGGGAGAGAGGGATAGAAGAAAGAATCTGAAACGTCAAAGCGGAGAGTAAGACATGGAAAAGAAGACAAGGAGAATAGGGCAAGGAGAATGAGGCAGAGATAGAAGTAAGGGCATGAAAGCAAGGAGAAGAGTGAACATAGGGAAAGACCAATGGAGGAAGAAAGTGTGAGGATAGAGAAAAACAAAGGAAACCGGACCCTGGAGTTTTAAAATGTCCGTCTCCGGACGAAGGCTCGATACATTACTCCTAAGAAGAGGGAGTGTGAAGGGGTGGTCAGGCAGGGGGAGGGGGGAAGGATTGGGGACAAGGAGGGATGGGGGAGTGGGGTAGGGCAGCCCAGAAAGCAAGGAGAACTGCATTAGCTCGGGGCCCCGTGGTCGCCATGCACGTATCCACAAAAGAGTGGTGGACCCCCTGGGGTGAGCCTGAAGGTGAATTATCCTGTTTTGAAGGAAAAGAAACATATTTTACGGTTCTTTTCACAGCATCCCATTGAATCTTTGTTATTTTCTCAAGTTTATGACTGTAATTGTTGACTGTGAAAGCAATGTCAGGCTATGTTCTTATTGAAAATTGCATCAGAATACCTACAACTTGCCTGTATGGCAGACTGAACTTGTTCTTTTGTGTGCCAGCACACACCTGATGATAATTGCTGGGCTAACAATCTCGACCCTGAAGTTTAATAGTGTCCATAGATTCTTCTTGATGCAAAAATAAGTATAATCATCTGCTAACCATTCTGCCCTCAGGCCCAAATAGGTACCCAGTTTTCTAGACATGTCAAATTATCATTGTGGTTCTGTTAGCAAAATGTCAGTAGTAAAAGCCTCCTTAGCAGCTATCAGACTGTAATCCATATTGGCCCTTGGCATTAACTGTTTGTGTCCTAGTTGCTGAATAATATGAATCTGCAAATGTTGAATGGTGCCCAAACTTTTATAAAACTCCAGAACTTTCACTCTGCAGTGGAGTGTCCACTTATATGAAACTTCCTGGCAGATTAAAACTGTGTAACGGACCGAGATTTGAAACCTTGCCTTTTGCAGTAAAGTGCTCTACTGACTGAGCTACACAAGCACGACTCATGACCTGCGCCCTCAGCTTCAGTTCTGCCAGTACATTGTCTCCTACCTTCCAAACTTCACAGAAGCTTTCCTGCAAACCTTGCAAGCAGAAGTAGGACTCATGATAGAGCACTTGCTCCTGAAAGACCAGATCCCAAATTTGAGTCTCAGTCCTTCACACAGTTTTAATGTGCCAGGATTGCATAAAAATGTTGTGAAATGTTATTTCCAGCGACTGGTAGCTTGTTTCAAGCCAAAGAAGTTTCAGTTCGATCAACATGCATATTTAGTTCCATCTTCAAAAATTTGTGGTTGACTTGAATAAATTTTTCAGCTAAATTTCTGTATTGAAAAGCAGTTTGGACATCATATTGCTGAAGACAGATATTTTTGGAGGCTGAAATTTATAGTACTAGCAGAATTTGTTGAAATCTAGTCACTGGATTGTAAGTTTCATAATAATCTATATCTGCAACTTATTAGAAGCCTCTAGCCACAAGTCTTGTGTTGAAATTTGGATAACATTATAACTACCATAATACTTTATTTGGTACAATCCATGGTTATGTATGACCTGTTGAAGTGCAGGAGTATTATGGCATACTCACCTGTGCTACATATACTTTGGACCATGGTAATCTAAGAACACTATGTTATTTAAAATACATGTAAAGACAGTGAGGAGAGTACTGTCAGTGTGGAGAGTCTGCCAGAAGAGCAAACACACCACAGTACCCATGCAGGATCCGTTATATCGTATGATACCTAAGGAGTTGAGACAGCTAGTTGCAACAGACTTGATAGGACTTATATCCTTTATTGAGGTGTTGTGCACAGTGTGTGAGGCTTACAAATGCTCAATATGGCAGGAATTAGGATTCCATCTGGAAAATATGTATGGAAAATAAATGGTAAGAAAACTGGAATTGGAGTCTATGGCAGGTAAGGAAACAAATTTACGGTGTGTTTCATTGTCTTAGTATTGGTCTGCACTTTTGCAGTGGGAAACGTCAAGCTCAAACTATGCTACAGATGAATCTGTTACTTATATTGCATTCACAGACTCGTAACCATATTGCCACCTATGTACCGAACCTAGACATTCGGGTACGCTACGATCAGTCTGTCACCTAAGCCAATATTCCGCGGGGAGGGGGCGAGACACAGTATCAACCCTATCCATATTTTAGAGATTAAAAGAAAGGCAGAGACAGTATTTGTAGATGCCAGTAGTTAACTGTTCATCTCCTTGCTTGGGCTTATTTCATTGATGATAATTTTCTGTGTTGTATGTTTTTTTTTCTTTCCCAGTTATGAACTATATGATGAAAAGCCTATAGGCAGTCATGAGGTCCAATTAGGTTGATTGTAGTTTACGATTAAATGTATTTTCTTAAGTAAGCAATTTTACAAAGTTGTTATGTTAACATTAATCTATCATAATTAATATCTGTATAGAGTTGTATGTAAAACTCTTGACATTTCAAAAGGCAGGACATGTTTCTTAATAGGGTGTGTGACCACCATGTTTGGCAATGCATGCTCTGCAATGCGCTCCCAGGCTGGCCCCAAGTTTGGTAAGGAGGTCTTGTGGTGTGGCATTATATTCCTCCACCAGCACAGTTGACAAATGCAGGGTGGTCATTGGTGCATGTGGATGTGCTGTCATAAATCTCTCCCATGTATGCTAGATGGGAATTAACCCTCACAATACTGAGGGTGTGGGGGTACTTTAGGCCAATGTTCTGAAAATATTTAAACTTGCCCAAAACTCAACAGCAGATGTCACTTTCTCATTGAATATTGTATTCAATATCTCTGTGATCAGGGCTTTACTTACACATCAATACCTTTAAAAAGTATGTAAAGATTGAAAATCAGTAGCAATGAACTGAATCTGAATTTTTAATTATTTTTGGTTGTTTGTTATGAAGTCAGTGGAACACATTACTAAAAATACGTTGATATTACTAAGAGTGTCCTAGAAGATATTTTCATGTTCTGGACCCTATTTACACATCAAGGTGTCTTTAAAAAGTATGTTGTTAATAGAATTCAAGAATACTCAATGAATTTTTATAGTTATGGAAAATGCCTTGGCATTGCTAGGGTTAGGGCACAGTAATGAGAAGGCCAGCCATTTGACAAATACCTTCTCGTCCCAAGAGCTCCAGTACCTGTACTGGCAAACAAAGTTCCACATTGTCATCCATAAAAATGAAGTCCGGGGCAAATGCAGTCCTGAAAAGAGGAAGTAGAATGTCACAGTGGAGTTGACTGGTGAGTGTATTGTGTTCAAAGACTTGGAGTCCGTACATCCATGCAACAGTATTTCTCCCCACACCATAACACCAAAATAACCATGTTTGACAATGTTCCAGTGTGCACAGGGTGCATTTCATGCAGCCTCATAGGGCAAAAGGTGGGAACATGTAATGCACCAAAGAACTTCGTTGAACATGAACATTTTGATGGGACAGGTGTTAAGGTTTGGGGGGAGGGGGGGGGGGGGGGCATGATGCATTAGCTTACTTCCTCCAAATCTGAACCAGTACATTCACCAGTCAACAGCATTGTGACACTACTCCTTCCTGACATTTGTCTTTACAGGAGTGCATTTGGCTCTGATACATTGGTGTCCAAAATTACAGCGACAAACGGAAGTTTAGCAAGATTACATTTATTTTGCCACAGAACAGTATAAACAGGAGATAGTAAAGTAGAAACAGTTTAAAGAATATAGAATATAAACATTTACAACATGCATAATGGTTGACAAAAATGGTCTTTGTGTGTGTGTGTGTGTGTGTTTTTTTTTCCAACTTAACAGATTAGCATACACATTCCGACAACTGGTTTAAGTGCTCAGAAGGGGATGTGACCACCTCTGGCAGCCATACAGGTCTGAAAACAGTGCTCAGAAGTGGATGTGACCACCGCTGGCAACCACACAGGTCTGACAATGATGGAGCATGCTGTGAATGATGTCATCAATCTCATGTTGAAGCAATAATGCCCATTCTTCCTGCAGAGGCACTCGCAAGTGTTAGAGAGTGGTTGGTGGATGCTAACATGATGAAAAGCCACCTCCTGAGAGCATCCCAGACATGCATTATGGGATCAAATTGGGAGAGTGAGCAGGCCACATGTTGGGTGCAAAATCTTTCATTTCCAAGAAAACGTCAACCACCCGTGCTCTATTAGGTTGAGTATAATCATCCACCGGTATGAAGTCTGAGCCTACAGCACTTCACAACAACTGCACATGAGGTCCCAAGATGTCTTCATGAAACATGACAGCATTTAAACTTTGTCGATTCACCCGTACAATTTCATTAAGAGTTGTCAACATAATCCCTGCCCACACCATTTGTGATCCTCCTCAATATCAGTCCCTTTCCACAATGTTTTGGTCCTTAAATTGTGTTCCTTGTTCCCTCCAGATGGGACTCCATTGAGAATCACTCTCCAGACCAAATTGGGACAAAGTAAGAGCATATGGACTATCAGACCAATTGTGTGATTGGATTGAAGAGTTCCTAGATAACAGAACGCAGCATGTCATTCTCAATGGAGAGAAGTCTTCTGAAGTAAGAATGATTTCAGGTGTGCCACAGGGGAGTGTCGTAGGACTGTTGCTATTCACAATATACATAAATGACCTTGTGGATGACATCGGAAGTTCACTGAGGCTTTTTACGGATGATGCTGTGGTAAATCGAGAGCTTGTAACAATGGAAAATTGTACTGAAATGCAGGAGGAATTGACACATGGTGCAGGGAATGGCAATTGAATCTCAATGTAGACAAGTGTAATGTGCTGCGAATACGTAGAAAGAAAGATCCTTTATCATTTAGCTACAATATAGCAGGTCAGCAACTGGAAGCAGTTAATTCCATAAATTATCTGGGAGTACGCATTAGGAGTGATTTAAAATGGAATGACCATATAAAATTAATCGTCAGTAAAGGAGATGCCAGAATGAGATTCATTGGAAGAATCCTAATGAAATTCAATCCGAAGGAAAAGGAAGTAGGTTACAGTACGCTTGTTCACTCACTGCTTGAATATTGCTCAGCAGTGTGGGATCCATACCAGATAGGATTGATAGGAGAGAGAGAGGAGATCCAACGGAGAGCAGCGCGTTTCGTTACAGGATAATTTAGTAATCACGAAAGCGTTCCGGAGATGATAGATCAACTCCAATGAAAGACTCTGCAGGAGAGAGGCTCAGTAGCTCGGTACGGGCTTTTGTTGAAGTTTCGAGAACATACCTTCACCGAGGAGTCAAGCAGTATATTGCTCCCTCCTACGTATATCTCGTGAAGAGACCATGAGGATAAAATCAGAGAGATTAGAGCCCACACAGAGCCATACTGACAATCCTTTGCATGAACAATACAAGACTGGAATAGAAGGGAGAACCGATAGAAGTACTCAAGGTGCCCTCCGCCACACCCCGTCAGGAGGCTGCGGAGTATGGATGTAGATGTAGATCTGTGAAAACAACATTGGCCTACTGTTTGACTGTCCTGGTGGCATGTTGATGACTCCACTCTAGATGTTCCCTTCTGTGAAGATGTGTCAGAGGTACACATACAGCAGATCTCTGACAAAGGCCACACTGCTGAAGCGTTCTGCGCACTGTTTGTCTCGATAAAACGACCAGTGGATGCTGCTAGGTCCGGTGCCATTTTCCATGCAGTACTAAGGCGGTACTGTTGTGCCCTGGGTGCCAAATAATAATCGTCTCTTTCTGATGTCACATGCAGTTGAACCTGCACTAGTCTCTGGAATGCAGTTTCAGTGTCTATAACCAGTTGCCACATCCAAGAAGCAACAGAACGATTCCTATTAAGCCAACAGGTCACATCAATTTGCAACTGTTCTGTTTCCATTCTTCCTATGGCCCTCCCCTGCAGAGTATCTGAAGGCATCTTCTCTGTGCCATACTGCACTGTCTGTGACTGTGTACACAGCAACTGTGGGTGTGTGACTACCCAGCAAACACTAGCCAATTTGACAGCTGCCATGACGTCGTCATTGGCGTGGTTGTCTACTGACTGGAATGCCATCTTCTCTACAGAACATGATCAAACAGACATCTGATGACAGTTTGTGTGATGGTATCACGAATTAGACACAGGGTGGGGAAATAGAGGTTTGTTGCTTTAATTTTGGACACCAGTGTATTTGGCAGATGGCCTAGCCTGCCCATTCCCTCAACTTAAATTGCATCGAACATACATTGGATGTGGTGGGTGGATGTATTACAGCACACCCCCATGTACCAATGACCATCCAGCTGTTGTCAACTGCACTGGTAGAGGAATGGAATGCCCTACTATAAGAGAACTTGTGACCAATCTTTGACCAACATGGGAGCACATTGCAGAGCATGCTCTGCCATCTGTGGTGATCATACACACTGTTAAGAACCATGTCCTGCTCTTTGCAATGTCCAGGGGACCACCACAAATCACAGTGACATCAGTGTAATTATTATCCTTGAATTAGAGCATAATTTCTGTTCATTACCTGTAATAGTTTACTGTGCATATCAGTGTCATATAAGCAAACACCATCTGATACAGGCCTTGAAGGGGCAATGGTGCCAACCAGCTGCTTTGTCATCCTCAGCCTATAGGCGTCAATGGATGGGGATGTAGAGAGATATATATGGAGGTGCATTTGGTCAGTACCCTACTCTCCCAGTCGTCGTCAGTTATCATTACTGGTGTTGTTACTTCTCAATTAAGTAGCTCCTCAAATTGGCCTCACAAGGGCTGAATGCAGCCCGCTTGCCAACAGCATTCAGCAGGCCTGGAAGATGAGCCACCCAAGTGCTAGCCAAGCCTGACAGTGCTTATCTTCTGTGATGTGACAGGAACCAGTCTTACCACTGCAGCAGAGCTGTTGACACTGGTCTTCATATGTTTGAAGTATATTCAAATATAAACCTAATAATGCTATTAAATCCTAACGAAGCATTAGTGACACCTTATGACTATTGCTGAAAGTATGTTAGGTTTCACTATAGAACAAGTTTATGAAAGATGCACATATACACTAGAAAAACCCAACTAATGTTATTATTGGTGTTGAGTACTGAATACGCTCTATGTATTCCCATTGTAAAATGATATGTGAATTCAGGTAAATGTATGTGAGGAACTTGGCAGCCACTTCTATTAACTCACCAACTGAAAGCAATACAGCACTTGAATTGGCAGGCTGGCTGGTGTGGCCGAGCGGTTCTAGGCACTTCAGTCTGTAACTGCTACTGTCGCAGGTTCAAATCCTGCCTCGGGCATGGAAGTGTGTGATGTCCTTAGGTTAGTTAGATTTAAGAAGTTCTAAGTTCTAGGGGACTGATGGCCTCAGATGTTAAGTCCCATAGTGCTCAGACCATTTGAACCATTTTTTGAGTTGGCGGCTGTGACTGAACAAACATCTTCCATAGAGTGTGTACAAGTATTTACATACATAAGGTTTATGTAGACTTGAAAAACTGGTAATATATTAACACTTTTGTAGAAATGAGGAATCATTTATTCACATTGGTACAGTCAGCCAGCTTTTTAATGAAGAGTAACTTCACCATATTTAGTATATCTTTCATTTGGTGCTGCTTTTCTGTTTTGATGGTTTCAATGCATTGAAGAATAATAATTATTGCAAAAACTTGGACAAAATTGATACCAAATTGCCGATCTTGGTAACAAATTAAATATTTCATAAAATTTGTCTGACTGCATATGTAAAACACACAAGTGGTACCAGAACAAATGCTCTAAATACACATTTGCATGTACAGTACCTGAAGTATATTACACTGTTCCTTTTGAGATGTTTAATTGAACAGTAGATGATACTGTGGTTCCAACTGCCATTAGTAGTTGACACTTTTGTTCACTCTGTCAGGGGCTTAATGCAAGGAGAGTAAAACAAAAGTTATGTTGTACTGCTGTGGGAGATAATATCTAAGAACCTCAAGACCTGAGTTTTCTGCCAACCATGTTTGGAGCAAATCATGACACCAAGTTTATGTGAGAGAGTATTATAGTATTTATTTTACAATTAGAGCTACATAATGAGGGCAAATTGTGTCTCCATAATGAAATTGTAGGAGCAGGAGGGGAGTGGTAAGGTGCTAAGCCACTTTAAAAACACACCTTAAAAACAAAATTGTTGCTAGTCTCTTCAAAAATTTACACACCTTAACACAGATCATCAGTTCAGAAAACTTTAAACAAGCTCTGATAACTGGCATTAGAGAACATTACTAACATTACAACTCTGATTACTGGTAGTAAAATAATATTAACAATAAACAATATGTACAAAGAAAGTATGACGTTTCTCCTTAAAACAAATACTTACAGCTCATAATTTCACAAATGGCTGACTTGAGAAATCAGTCACGACAATGAGCTGAACAACAGTTACAATCATTGTTTATACATTCACAACCAAGGGATAAACAACAGTACTTAACATGTGGGTCAGGGGTGGGGGTGGGGGTGGGGTACAAGGGGTAAGGGTAAGGGATAAGGGAGTGTTTATGTGCCACAATATTGGTATTAGTTTTAAAAATGGTAGGTACTTCAGTGCACTTGCTGGCCTCTCTCTTTACAATAGTCCACAACTTGGCCCTTCTGGTTTGAATAACTTGCGGTACATGTAACATAAACCTGTTAGCACCATGTATAGACAAGAAGTCACAGTGCTTAATTAAGATATGTAATAATGGCAGCAAACATACATAACCTGGTGTGCATGCGCACACAAAATCTGCAATGAAAAACAATGACAAGTATTAAAATTATCACTTGGCATTACAAGCCACTGACCCATTTAATTTTAATATTTTAGTTTAGCCATCTGTGAATTCAGCAACTGATGATTGCTCCCTCTCAAACTGACTTAACAAACCAACAATCTGGATTACTTCCAGACACTTTGAGTAAAAAGTAAGTATTTGAACAATGCAAACAAGAGCATTTGACTTCATGAAACAATTCTGGATCAGCAGCAGTGCAAACAGTTTAAGCCAGTTACTCATGTTTCCACACACACTCAGTAAGTCAAAAGCTAATTCACAAACACCACCTCAGTTTAAAAGAAACAACAGGGTCAGCTCACTTCATCATACTAAAATTATAAACAATTCAGTGATCATACTCTCCACTTAATTTTTAAGTAATGATTGAGTAAACGAATCTCCATTTAATGCATAAAATATCTAAAGTACAGTAGAATAACAACAACAGCATGTTATAGTTCTTTAAATATGAACACCATGCTAAATTACAGCCAACTGAAGCTAAGATTTCTTAATGGGCAAAAGAAACTTTAACAGCAAAATGTGGCCAAATTACTGATATCAAATGACTTACACCAACCAGCTGTTCAACACATATACCCTTGGTAGTGCAGTCACATCACAGAATAATGTATAATAGTGTAACTGTACTCACACTTCCTCTATAACTGGGGTGTGGGACACACTAATGCTTTAAACAGCAACTCAGACATCAAACCAACTAAACTGACAAACAGTCACCACTGTTTGTGAACACCAGTGCAAATTGGCCCCTCAGATTCGAATACACAGCTCTCATTTGACTTTTACTCTGTCACAAAGACAGCTCCGCAAAGTCACGGCAGGCAACGTGTTCTCACTGCACCAACCGCTCACAATACCAGCAGCCGCGTGACCCGCCATCTCTTTGAGTATCCTTGTACTATCGTGGAACCAAACTTTAAGGACTCAAGAGTAACCAACATGCTACACACATTTACATTTTACATAGCCGTCCACTCAAAAACCCTCATACCAGTGTCTCTGACTGGAGGACTAAGTAATAAGTGACCATTGACAACAAGAGAGGCACTACTCTGTCCATCAAGCCAGCACACATGGCTCACATAAGTTGATACCAGTTTTATCTCACAGCATAGACATATTGAAGTATATGGTTTTGTTTTTGTCTTATTGTAAGGCATTAAAAGTGGAATTATAAGCGACTACATGATAAGCCCAACCAACGAAAGGAAAGACAGCTAAAGGCAGATACTTGTAGAAAGGTCCATAAAATACGCCATAGAGAAATGGAGGTGATAAACTGAAGATTAAATTTCCTTCGCCATATTGCTGCGACAGATAAAAAGTAAAATGCAGTCGACAGCCCACATGTCATTCACCAAAACAGCTGGTAACTCAGACTGCAAACATAAATTGGAACGTAAGTGATTAATAAAAGGGCATTCTGTCAGGAAATGGCAAACCGTCAAAGGTTGAGGGCAATGAGCACAAAGTGGTGGAGGAGCACCACTTAACAATGGTGATGGCTAAAAACACAATGCCCAATACGCAACCTAGCTAAAATGATCTCACAGCAAGATGGCCAAGATGAGGTCGTCCAAGCCGCTGGGAGAGGTTAAATTTCCTGGAGCTTGTTCCCATGAAAGGAGGACCAGTGATGAGTCCAATGTGCCATTACCTGCTGACAGACGGCAACACAGATATCATTCAAGGGAATGGAAGAGCTAGGGGGCCGAGGCACGAGGTCTGCAGCATTGGCAACAGCATCAGCAGCCTTGTCTCCCATCGGATCAACATGACCAGCGACCCACTTAAACATCAAAGTGGCTCCATCAACAGCGAGAAAGTGATAGCTTTCCTGGGACCTTTGCACTAAAGGATGCATAATGTACCGCACACAGAGGCTCTGAATGGCACAGAGAGAGGCGGGATGTGTACTGCATGGCCCTACACAGGGTGAAGAGCTCTGGTGTAAATACTGAACAGTGTTCTGGAAGCTGATACTGAAAAACATCAGTGCTAGTGACAAAGGCACACTCAACATGGTGGTCAGTCTGAGAGCCATCAGCGTACAGAAAGGTACTATTGCCAAGTTCCATGGGAATGTCGTGAAGCTTACAGCGATAGAGTGAAGCTGGAGTATTGTCCTCCTGAAACGAATGAAGGCCAAGGTGAACACAAGACACTGCACAAAGCCAGCGTGGTAGGGGTTTCACACCCATCAGGAAAGTGGCAGGTAGCATGAAGTTAAGCTGCTGGAGCAAGTGCCAAAAGTGAACTCCAGGAAGTAACAGAGAGGAGGGATGCGCCTCATACTGAGGATCAAAGGAGACATTGGAGAAGGAGGCATAGGATGGGTGGCTTGGCATGACAGACAAATGACTTGCCTATCTGCTGAGGAGGAGGTCACAGTGGTTTGACAGTGATATTTTGGCAGCTTCTGCATACAGACTCTTGACCAAGCTAGTGTAAAAGGTGCCAGTGGCCAAACGGATGCCAAGATGGTGGACTGTACTGAAACAGTGTAAGATGGGCAGATGTGCAGATGCATAAACGTAAACCCCATAGTCTAGTTTTGAATGGACAAGGAACCGGTACAAATGGAGGAGGGTGGTCTGATACGTTCCCCAGGAAGTACAGCTGAGAACACACAGGACATATTGAGAGACCTCATACAGCAGGCAGGCACATAAGACATGTGGAAGGACCAAGAAAGTTTCCTATGGATCGTGAGCTGCAGAAATTTCGTAGTTTCAATGAGTGGAAGAGCAACAGGCCCAAGATGTAAAGACAGTGGAAGAAATCAATTGAGCTACCAGAAATTTATACAAACGGTTTTGTTGGCAGACAAGTGAAAACCACTCTCAATGCACCATGTGTAAAGATGATTGAGGCATCGCTGAAGATGCTGCTCAAGAAGGCAAGCCTGTGAAGAACTGCAATAGGTGGCAAAATCGTCAACTGAAAGGGGTCTGGAGATGCTTGGCAGCAGACAAGCCATATTAGGGTTAATGGTGATAGCAAAAAGGATGAAGCTCAGCACAGGATCCTGAGGCACACCGTTTTCCTGGATGAAGGTGTCTGACAAGGCAGAACCCACAAGTACCATGAAAACATGGGCTTTTAAAAATTCCTGAAGGAAACGGGGCGTGTGGCCACAGAAGTTCTGCATGTGGAGAATACGGAGGATACCAGTCCTCCAGCAGGAGTCATAGGCTTTCTCCAAATCAGAAAAGGCAGGCACTGTCTGGTGAGGGTGGGTGAAATGACGAGATAGTCAACTGCAGAACAGCATACTCAAAATCCACTCTGCGCAGTGGTCAGAAAATTTTGAGACTCGAGCCACCATACCAGCCAGGCACAAACCATATGTTCCATCACTTTGCAAACACAGCTGGTAAGAGAAATGGGGCTACAACTAGAAAAAAGGTGATTGTCTTTGCTGGGCTTATGTATGGGTATGACAGTGGCATTATCCCAGTGTCTGGGAAACGTGATCTCTGCCCAGATGTGATTGTATGTGTGAAGGAGGAAGTGCTTGCCCATAAGAGAAAAGTTGTGCAACATCTGAATGTGAATGTCGCCCAGCTCTGGGATGGAGGATCGGGATGAAATGAGAGCAAGATATAGCTCCAGCACAGTAAAGGTGGCACTGTAGCTCTCACCATTCTGAGAAGAGACTGGTATTCCCCAAGCCTTCTCCACTCATTTCCGATGGAGGAAGGCAGGGTATTAGTGTGAGGAGGTTGAAATCTCCACAAATTATTGGCCTCAGGTGTTTGAGATAGCAATAGGGTACACAATGACATTGGCTGCTACTGTCATGCTGGAAATCAGGAAATGGACCTTGGTCCCAGAAAGCTGTTGGAGGTTGTTCCACGTGATGAAAGAGGGAATGGAACTGTTGAAGGAACTAGTTAATGAAATCCAGCTAGCTTTTTTGTTAACCTAAAGAATGCAATGACACTGTGCATGAAACTGTTTGTATTGAATGGAGTTTGCCATCATAGGATGATAGTTAAAAACATGGAGAGCATGTCTCCATGTGCGAATAGCATTCTGGCACGCCCCAGTCCACCAAGGGATCTGGACATGGTGCAATAAAGAGGAAGTGCAAGGACTGGTACGTTCTGTGGTGGTAAGGATAACATTTGTAAGATATTCTACTTGGTCATCACTATTGGGGAAATGCACTTCATTTAAGGTCGCTAGGGAGGAGTAAAACCTCCAGTTGGCCTTAGAAAGCTGCCATTTGGGTGTGCACATAGGTACATAGGTGGGATAGAAATCAGCACACCGACAGCACACAGGAAATGGTTGCTCAAGTACATATCAGACAGAATGGACCATTTGAGATGACCGGAAGCTGCACAGTGGAGAATGAGAGGTCCAAATGGGAATAGGTGTGTGTGGTGTCTGAAAGGAACGTGCATGCTCCTATGTTAAGGCAGATGAGGTGAAGTTGACTGATAAGGTCAGCTATCAGGCCACCTGGGAATACTCCAAAGGAGATGGTGCACATTAAAGTCAATGAGCAGCAGAAATGGGTGAGGGAGTTGCCCAATAAGCTGGAGGAAGTCTGCCTTGATGACACTGAATGATGGAAGGATGTAAAAGATGCGAACGGAAAACACGAAGTCAGGAAGGAAAATATGTACTGCTACAAGTTGAAGCAGGTTAGTCAGGGAGATGGGTTGACTGCGAATGTCATACTCGATGAGCAGCATGACTCCCCCACAAGCTGGAATGCCATCAGGGGAAAGTCAAAGTAGACCAGAAAGAAATGCGGCCGGTGAAAGCTATCATCGTGACCCCACTTTATTTCCTGGAGGCAGAGGACACACAGACACTGCGTTTCGAAGGGCAGCCACAAGTCTTCTTCATTGGATTGAAGGCCACAAACATTCCATTGGAGGAGAGTCATGATGAGGAAAGGGGAGGGGGGAAAACGAAGGGATGCCATATCGGCAGCTCCCGAGTGTAGCCTTCGATGACTCACTGCTACATGACACAGAGACTAGAAGATCTGGGTCCATGAGGTCTGCAGATGTGTTGGCATTCTCCTTCTGTCAGTCTCCACAGTCAAGCCCAGAAAAAGGTTGGCAGTGTGCACTGGCGACATGTAGGCTGGCTGGGTGAGTGTTTCATGTGGTGACACCATCAAAGAGGATCTCCGAGATGGTGAAGCAGATGCCTTTGTTTGACTTCTTGGAGCCTTTCCAGTTGGCAGGGGAAGACTCAGATGTTAGTTGGCTGGAGGGACGTAGAAAGTCTTTGTGGGAGTATTCCCTCTGTCCATTCGGGCCCGCTGGTTGTGTAGCAGGTGACATTGCCCCGTGCAGCGAAACTTTGGTGGCTTGCTGCACAGCTGGAGGAGGAGGACACGAGGATGCTACCATGACACAGAGATATTACAACCATTGTGCTGAATTTTGTGTCACGTGTTTGCATGGCCATGGCCCTCATGGAGCGAGAAGCAGCAAGAACAGTACTGTAAGTGGCAGATGGTAGAACATAGAGTTTACGACTAGCCAACAACTTGCGAACAACAGGGAAAGGCACTTTTTCCTTCACCTGGATCTCCTGGACAACCCAGTCATTGAGATACATGGGACAATCTTGGGAGGAGGTGGCATGATCGCCATTACAGTTGATACAGTGGGGAGAAGAAGGTGGACAATTGCCCTCATTAGTATCCCTACCACAGGTTACACATTTGGACGGTTGTCATCAGGACATGCAACTGTGGTTGTAACAATGACACTGGTAGCAGTGCCAGGTTTGAAATGTACTGTTGAAATGTGATAACTTCATAACCTGCTTTGATCTTTGATGGAAGCACCACTCTATCATAAGTCACAAAGCGACAGTGTGTGGGCACTAAGGGTTCATCTACCTTTTTCATCACCCAATGGACTGCAACAACACCCTGATCAGAGAGGTATGTCTGGATTTCTGCCTTGGTCAGGCCACTGAGCAGCCTAGGGTCAGTAACACCATGGAAAGAATTCACCGTTTTATGGGCCTCCACACGAACAGGATAGCCATGGGTGAGTGAAGCTGCAAGCTGTTGTTGTGCTTGAGAATCAGAAGTACTCTCCCAAAGCAAAGTGACATTGTGTAAATGATAACAAGATTGCACAATGCCAGCAACTTCATCAGCACTTTTCTGAATAATAAATGGATTTACCTTAGGAAAGGACTGACTGTCTTCAGTATGTGAAAACACAAGGAACAGCTGGGAGAGTCTTTGAATTGTTAGCCTCATTCAGTTTATGTTTAGTAGACATTGGCTGTGAAGAAGGTGACTGGCTCATTGTGTGAAAATCCCCTGGACTGCCAGCATATCAGATGGCATGCTCCTTCCAACTAGGAGACCCTCTCTCACAGAGGGGGGGCTCACTCACCTTAGGTGGTAGTTCACACCTCCTGAACATCTGACAGAGGGACCAAATTGAACAACTCAGGCAATCTCCTTTCCCTGGGCTTGGCCTGTAACAGGGGGTATGTGCAAAACTCACCAGTCAACCTGGGGCAGGACATATGTGTTACCCAGTCATCTGTTTTGTGTCAGATGTGTGGGCTGGCCTTCAGGAGTGCACATGGAAGAAGAAGAAGAAGAAGAAGAAGAAGAAGGAGGAGGAGGACCTCAAACACTGAAGCGCAGGAAGGGCAGGAGAAGGGGAATAAAGAAAGAAAAAAGGAACGAAAAACAGTGGAGAGACTGTTCTGATATCAGCTACTGAAAATGCAGAACTCATTTCCAAAAACATTCCAGACATGTTCCCCAAAGAAGAGGCAAAAAAAGTAGCAAGAGGATAGACATGCAGCGTGGACAGGAAATGACGCTGCAATGGTTTGTACTTTCGGAACAACGGTATGACCATACTAAACATCAAACATGGGAGAGTTCACACTCTGTGGTGTAAAACAGCACTCATGATGCTTACTGCATCTTGTAGAGGTTCATTCTTACTTCTAAAGCAATGTTTAAATGACACGATCTTCAACCACTGTAAAACCATGTGTCATCAGTTTCTGACTTTTGGTACAATATGTGGCCTATGATTAGCAATATTTCCTTTTCAACTGTCGAAACTACTATACGTTAAATGATTTTTCCATTGGAGCACATAGGATCAATGGAACATAACAGCGAAGTGCTGGCAGCCTACAACTGCATGAAATCTTGCAACTGCATAAAGCTTCTGGCACACATGAATCTTCTTCAGGTTTGAGTCCGTGGCAATTTTTGTCCTACATTTGAATCTGCTATGAAGTGGTCCCTCACTTCCAATAGAACATACAATGACCTCGAGTATCCAAAAGCAAGCATCATGTTTGTGTCACCTCTAACCGCACTAGCCACCAACACGTCCTTATTCTTCCACCAACAATGTAAGGAAAATAATAGATTGCTACTCACTCTAAAGATAACATGTTGAACTGTGGACCAGGACAACAAAAAGAGTTTACATTTTCAGCTTTCAGTCAAAGCCTTCTCCAGTAAAAGGTGCCTGTCATGTGTGTGTGAGGTGTATTTGCTTGTGTGTGTTTCCTTTTCAGAAGATGGCTTTGTTGTGCCTATATGCAACTCAATATGTCATCTTTATGGTTAGCAGCAGTCTGTCCTTTACCTTATATTGTTGATATTAGAACCTGGAGTTTCCATTGTTTGCTTATTGTTCCACCCACATGTGATGGTTGTAGTGTAATCAACAAGAAATAGTAATCCACAAACTTCAGAAGATTCAGGTTGTTCTGTTGAAGATAACATGACAAAGCAAAGCTAAAGATTATTTGAATCAGGGTGGTATTGACAGTGAAACAGTGATTACAGTCCTACTAGTCATACTTTTTACATATATTGTCTCTCAGAAACATCAAAGGAAGTATCAAGTGACAGTCATGTCTCAAGGTATGTATGATTCAACCAAAGCTCGGTCTAAATATATTTGTTGCATATTTGGGAAACCAGGTCATGTTAGTGCACAATGCACAGTTAAATTGTCCCAAAAGCATAAAAATAACAATTCTGCAAACGTAGCAAAAATGTGCAAGAGATAGGTGGAAGTGAAAATAATTTTTCTTTCTCAGCTGTTACTGGAGGTTTTGCAGATAGCAAAGTAGAGTTGTTTCTGAACTTGTGGCAACAGAACATGTAATTAATGAATCCGTTCCTATGATGCATGTGAAAGAACTGGAAAATCCAATAGAACAAAGGTTGCCAAAACAGATACAATTTTGTTTGCCAGAAATGTTGTAGTAGTTGATAGTGAAGGCATTTATCTGGAAATAAATTTGAAATAAAAATAAAAGATGTTCTTACAGTGTCATGTTTTCTAAATAATTTGGCAGTGTGTAAACTAGAGATGACTGGACACTACATTGCTTTGGAAAATTCAGTGTATTCAATTCAAAAGGGTAATAAAGTTGTAGCTCAAAGAAGAGTTTCAGGCATGTATACCCTTTTGTTCAAACATACTAAGAGTTCTATTTGGCATCGCTGTGTTTCTGACAGTGGTGTAGAGCTGTGGCATATGTGCTTAGGGCACTTGAACCTTGAAAATCTAAAGAAACTTAATTATCTAGCATTGGGAATGGACCGAGCATTATCGTAAAGTTTTATAAACCCATAAACAAATGTTTGACCTTCACGGATGGTAAACAGACATAATTACCACATATTCAGTCTCGTGTTTGAGCCAGACAACCATTTGGATGAATACATAATAATGTGCTTGGTCCTATAACGATTGTTTCTTTTGATGGAAATAAATAAATAGTGACTTTCACTGATGACTGTACTCACTTTACAACAGATTACTCTCTTCAGCCAAGCCTGAGGTGTTTCATTACTTTAAGGTATACTATGGGATGGCTACTGCTCATTTTAAGAAGAAGATCAGCAGGTTTAGATATGACGGTGGTTGTGAAAACATTTCAAATGAAATGATGAAATTCTTTGAAGGAATTGAGGTGCAGCTCTAGTTAACCATAAGGTACACACCTCAGCAAACTGGAGTGGCAGAATGACGCATCATACTATCATTGAAAAGTTTCATTGGATGCAAACTTGGAAAGCAATTTCGGTCATAAACGGTACTGCCAATTGTTTCTATCATTACCTGCATTCCAACCTCAGCTATACACGGAGAAATTCCAGCAATGCTATGGTATGGAAGGAAGCCAAATTTGAAGGAACTGTGTGTGTCTGGGTGTAATGCATACTTGCACATTCCAAAGGAACTAGGGGCTTGTAACTTTCGCACCAGGTGATTAGAATATTTAATGATGAGATATTGTCCAAATGGTTACAGATTATAGTGTCCCATACAATAAAAGATTGCATTTGTAATGATGTAATTTTTGAAGAAGGTAATTTTCTATTTGAGGGTCAAAGTAGTGGTGACTGGATCTTTAAGGAGACTTTTCAAATGGACAACATAACACAGAATATAGCAGATGACAATACCATCAGAATGAAACCAACCCTGAGGAATCTGAACAAACTGTTGAAGATAACTCAGAGCCCTTCACTTCAGAAGAAGTGAAGAAAGTAGGAGCCACTGCTGAAAAGCAGTAGAACAACAAGAAAACCTAGATACTTTGATGATTATGTGGTATTAGCCTTGAATGCAGAAGCATTTGTGAATAACTTATCTCAGAAGTCTGAAGATGTGAAGTGTCACCATGATAAAGAAGAATGGACAAAAACAATAAAGGAGGAAGACCTGGACTCTGTCATCTAATGGAACTGCACCACTTCCAGCAAATAAGAGAGTCATTAACAGTATGTGGGTGTTCAAAGTAGAAAGAGATGCATCTGAAAATACTGAAAAATATAAGGCACCTTCAGTTATTAAAGGCTGTGTTCAGGTAAAAAGACAAGACAATGAGGAGACATATGCTCCAGTTGCTTGACTCCCAACCGTGTGAACTTTTGTTAGTCTGGTGAATGAACATGATTTATTTATGGAACAAATGGCTGTACAAAAAGCATTCCTGCATGAAGAACTGACTGAAGAAATTTATACAAAAGTTCCACAAGCTGTAAAGAGTAAGGAAGGACTTGTATGCAAACTCAACAATGTTTTATATGGGCAGAAGCAGGAATCAAGAACTTAGAACTTTAAATTTGACAGTTTAATGAAGGAAATCAGGATTCGAAAATCTGAAGTTGATAGCTGTCTCTCTGTTAAAAACACTGATGGATATAATACTTATTTGCTACTGTATGTAGATTATATTCGAATTGCTGGAAAATCATTGATACTAAGAAGTAGTAAAAATTAAGTATATTAAAGGAACACTTGACATTCATCTGTGTCACAAAAAGGGAAATTCAAGTGTTCGTCTCTGACTGGGCAAGTGAAGACGATTGAATATCTACAACAGCATACATAGTCCAGGTATTTCGAAATACTGTTTGTTGGGCTAAAAGGAGGCAGGAGCATAACATATTGCTTCAGCAACAGCTACACAGACACCCTGTGGCTGACGAATCTTCTTGAAGAATTTAAAATATTTATGAAAACTGAACACTGTATCACGCATGTCTATTACAGAAGTGGGAACTTGGAGGATTGAGGCATATGAATATTAAATTCGATCTTATACATCAGCTGCTTCATGAAAGACATCTGAATTTTCAACACATCAGCTATGAGGAATGAGATGCAGATATTCAACAAAAGCTATTATGAGTGCACAGTTCAATAGACCGTGTCCAAAGATGGGATTAGTGAAATTTGCAGATACTTAATGGAAGTATCAAATTGAGGTGAGGGGTGTTGAAGTAATGATTGTTAAATAATCATACTTGGAACTTTTCTTCTTCTTTTTTTTGTGTGTGCTTTTCTGTGTTTTCTCACCCCATGATTGTTATAGCATTAACTAATAAACTGATATTATGTATCTACATACCCAGTAATTCCTAGCATTAATGACACACATTTCATCCCCAGTTGTATATACACTAGTGATGCACAGTTAAAGTATCAATCAATGCCTTTCAGAAATTCACCAGATTTACAGAGGGCATAAATTCAAAAGTTTTTGCAAGAGTTATGGAAAAAACCCACCCTACACTGCAAACACACTATACCCAAGGTTTTAATACCTTCCACCACACAACATCAAGTTAGGCCTACATATACAAAACACTGTATTAAAACTCATGGCGAATATTTGCTTTGTGGGGATATGAATTCTCATATATTTTTCACTAATACATGATGTTTACACTGTCGCAGACATTAATTTTCACAGGGCATTTAACCAGTTCCACATTACAATATCAACAAGCAAACACAAAACATTAAATATCTCTGAATATCATGGCTTTTTGGGCATAAAAGGAGGCAGCAAACAAAGTTTCACTATTTACCGAACGGGTACGAATTGTACCTTTTGCAACTCCCAGCCGTTTCATAACTAATATTCCTTTTATGCCTCCGATCACACAATAAAAGTTTTGTTAACGCAAAAAATTAATTTACAGTCAATTCACGCTGTGCAGTATCATTGGTTGATGGTAGCTCAATTCTCATTGGTTGACGGCACTGTTGAGGCTTAACTTTCTAATGGTATGTATTTTAGGTCGAGGAAATATGTGGGTGTAGGGATTGCTAGCTCAGCAGTTCTACAAGCAGAGCTACCCCAGTCTGGATGGGGTGCTGGTAAGGAGGGCGGAGGGGTGTGGTGGGGGGGGGGGGGGGGGGGGCGGGTAATTCGGAAAAACTGGTAGTTGTACATTACTTTAAAATAAAATAAACTGCATCACAATAAAATACCTAATTCTGATATTGTGTGTTTTTCTGTTACTTGTTACTGTTGGTTCATGAATTTTTATTTATTTATTTATTCCATGTGATCTGATGGTACACAGTGTGTTACAGATGTCGAAAAATATCAGTTAACATTGTTAACATATATTAGCTTACAGTATCCTAATGTGTTATATTGGTTAAGTTTACTTCACTCCAGTGCTCAATGTTTTCAGTTTAACATAAATAGCAAGATTAGGTATTCATTTACAGAGTAAAATCAGCTACACAACAATTATGACTTCACAGCTTAGCTAAATTTTATGTTGTCTTCGATGGAATTAATACTAGTGTGAAGATTATTGAACAGTTGGAGGCCCATGTGGAAAGCTTCCTTTTTACACAGTTGGTGTTTGTACATAAAACATGCAGATTTGAGTTTTTCCTAGTGTTGTGTTTATGTATTTCATTATTTTTTACCACTCTGGAGGCAGTTGCCACTATGTGGTTTTTGAAAAATTTTAGAGTCTCGAGAATGTATAGGCAAGGCAGTATAAGGATTTCCAACTTTCCGAAGATGTGTTTGCAGGAGTCTCTGGGTTTGCTCTCTTCTGGATTTTGAATGTGCTTAGGGCAGTTGGAGAATTTCCCCAAAATATCACACCATATTTTAGGTGGGCTTGTATGTAAGCATAGTACACCTTGGTTAGTGTTTTCAGGCTAGCACATGTTATTTGTACACTCAATGCATAACAGCCAGTACTAATTCTGGCATTTGCCTTTCCTGTATGTGTATTCCATTTAGGTTATCTTGAACCCAAAGACCCAGGAATTTGAAAACAGTGTCAGTACCTATTGGCTGGTTATTTACAGTGACATGTGGCTGAAAGGAATTTGCATTTTGTGTTGTGCAAAAGTTCATGGAAGCTGTCTTTTTGGTGTTGATAGTTAATCTCTTGATTTTAGCCCAGTTGCTAAGTTGTCCAGTTTCCAAGTTCACAGGTTTTTGCACAGACTCTGTATTCTCCCCTTTGAGGAGTACAGTTGTATCATCAGCAAATATTATTGTTTTGTGTGCATCTACATTCAGGCTCAAGTCATTCATATACAGGAGGAAAAGTAGAGGTCCCAATACTGAGCCCTGTGACACACCTTGCTTTACAGTTTTATTACTCAATAGGATTTCGGTTATTGAGTTGGTTTGTCTATTAGTGTATTTCATGCTGACTCTCTGCATCTGATTGGTTAGGAATGAAGCAATCCAATTGTTTTGGATTCCTCCGATACCATAGTGTTCTATTTTTTTAGCAATATTTTGTGGTCAAAAGTGTCAAAAGCCTTTGACAGATCCAGAAATATGCCTGTTATGGCCTGTTTTTATCTAACAGATCTAATAGCATATTTATGCAATCATATTCTGCAGTTTCAGTTGATTTGTTGCTTCTGAACCCATGTTGAGCTAAACTTAGTAAACCTTTCTTTTCAATGAAATCCATCAGTTTTTTGTACATAATTTTTTCAAAAACTTTACAAAAGCAGTGTGGGATTGAGATAGGCCTGTAGTTATTCATACCGTTATTATTACCTTTTTTGAAGACAGGAATTAGGCCTACTTTAGAAAGTTTCAGAGCTTCAGGGAAAGTACCTGCCTGGAAAGAACAGTCACAGAGATGAGTTAATGGTTCAGTAATTGTGTGCACACAATTTTTGATGACAGTTACGGGGATAACATTAATTCCAGCTAAATATGCCTTTTTTAAGTCTCTGAGGACTTTTGCAACATCATTTTCAGTGACTTTGGTAATGAAAATTGACTCAGCACATGTGTGATATTTTTGGTTTGCTGGTTGGTAGTTTGTGTTAGGATTATTTTTGATTAATTTTCCAGCTATGCTTGCTAAGAATTTGTTGAGAGTTAACCACAACTAAGGGATTAGATATAGATTCATTGTTGAGTTTCATTTCTATGTTCTTGTTTGTAGCTTTGTTTTCCCTTTTTATAATATTCCACATTGCTTTTACTTTATTGCTGGATTTGTCAATGTACTCATCATTTTGCATCCTTTTTGCCTGTCTCTTCTTATGATACGTGCATAGTTTTTATAGTATTCTGTTAGTTGAGGGGAGTCACTACTTTGTTTACATAACATGTGGCGTATTCTTTTATGTTTGCAAGAGATTTTTATAGCTGGTGTAATCCAAGTCTTGTTTTCCTTATTATTATTTATTCTTACTGGTTTTTGTGGAAAAGCCTCTTCAAAGTGGTGGATCATTGTGTCAAGAAATATGTTGAATTTCATGTTGACATCATTGGCTGTGTACATCGCTGTCCACTTTCTTTACTAAGGAGGGCATTTAGCTTGTTCAAGTTATCTTGAGTGAAAAACCTTCGTAAAGTTTTAGGTGGGACTGGGTTTGAGGTATCTTTGCTAACATCGACCTTTAGAATGACAGCTCGGTGGTCGCTGAATCCTGCATTGTAAAGGCCTACTTCTAATGTTGGGTTAAGTTTATTCCTATTTGCAAAAATTTGATCTAGAGGTGTCTTGGATGTGGGTGTTATTCTAGTGGACTCATTTACAAGGCCATGCAGATTATAAGTTTTTGCAATGTTAATCAATGTCTCCCTGTTTCTGTTGTGGGTGAGAAAGTCTATATTAAAGTCACCACATATAATTACATCCTGTTTCCACTGACTTATTTTGGATAGAAATAAGACCATTTGTAACACAAAATCATTAATAGTACTGGAGGGGGGACGGTAAATTGTAGCTACAATTAGATTTAGAACTGTAAGCTTTATGGCTGCACATTCAAAGAACTTCTCTGTTCCTATTTCCTTTAGGGTAGGAAGTGGGCTGTATTCAATGTGTTGTTTTATGAAGATAGCAACCCTACCATGTCCATCATTTGATCTGGAGTAGTGTTCACACAATATGAAATTTGATAGTGAGATTAACTGAGGACCAAACTGTGATTCAGACCACTTTGTGATAAAATCAGTCTTGAGAGAGAAACTGTCACTAACAAATGGCAACATAATGGGGAAGATGATGAAATGGAATGCAGACAAACTGAACATCCCTGATGAAGTAAAAAAATACCAAGTAACACTAAGCAGAAAGTTGAGCAATGAAGAGACCACAGTAGGAGTAGATGAAACGTGGAGATGGTGGGTTTGCAGTTGGAAAGATATTGGAAAAACTAGTGACAGATAATGGCAAGACCTGGGGCAGGGAGGTTATTGGTGTATAGGGAAGTGATGCCAACAGTAACAAGTAGGGATCCAAGTGGAAATGGCGTGAAGTTGGTCGAGTCAGTGAAGGAAATGATTCACCTGAAAATGCATGTTCAAAGTAGAACTGTAAAAACAAATGTAGAAAAATAGAACTAATAAAGTTGGTAATAATATAACTTAATTTTGAGTTTTTAGTGCCTTTATTACCAAGAGAAAAGTGAAGAAATCAAACTTTATTGGATCATCCACTGTATAAAGAGAAAAATTAGAAAAATACAGCATAGATACAGCAAAGAGAGATGAACTGTCAGCTTCAAAAAAATTGATAGAAGCTTCACAAAAGAATGAGATTTAATATTAAAACATAGGAAAACTTTTTATAAATTTGCTTGGTCATTCATTTCTGAACTATTATGAGCCATGATGAATTGTAATTGTACAGTCAGTCCACTGACAAGCAACAATGTCAATAAAATTAGCTGAATTTTCCATTGGTGGTGTGACAGGACATGATACTAACATTAAATTCAACAATACTGCCTAATGTTTTGCAAAATTATATTTAACTGGTCATGAACTGGCAATTAGCTTCTTTGGTCATCTGCAGGTGACAATAGGAGGTGGCTCACCCTTGCAGAGCACTGTTTGTCCAGGCCTGTCTTACATGGCCTAATAACCTAAAAGCTGGTTTAAGACTGAATAAATATAATTTTGTAGAATATTAGAAAGTGTTTTTCCCAATAAATATTAACACCAGTACCGATATGTAATTTCTTTGTGTGGGCTATCACTGACATTAATAATGAGACAAAAAGAAGCCAGTATAAGGTTGCACATGTTACAAAAACTGCTTCTCTCACTATTACTGTAAGGTTCCATCAGCAGATGTCTCTGAAGCAGTTTTGCTCATTTCTTTGTTTCTTAAGCCCCCATTTGATTCATGATTTTGACCTATACCTAGTGAAATATTCCTTATGACAATTACTGTGGCTGTAAATACAGTTCTGAACCAATGTAATCTCCACGCTTGTTCCTTTATTTCATGCTTTAAATGGGTTTACACCTTATTGGAATACTGGAGTGTCACTATTTCTATTACTAGCTAACTGTGTTTCTGATTCATCTATTGACCTGTATAAACTGTGATAGAAACCTTTCAGTTACAATATAAATTTCTGTCTCTTGTTAGTGTCTCATCTATTAACTTGAATAATGAACAGTGATATCTACCTAACAAAAATTTATTTTGATTTTTTCATGATCTTAGTGCTTCAAAGTTGCTTCTCTTGCCAAATTTTCATTCTACATTCTAACATCCCTTTGAAGACAAATGACGTTATAATGCATGCAGATAGTCACAGTAGAGGGATTGCTGGAACACTGTGACATCAGCAACATACATGTTTCGTATTTTGTTTATCAGTCCACACATCCATTATGGTACCCTGTATCCAGCATGTGCTGGGTCAGGACTAGTATGGTACCTCTCCCGTTTTGACAGAGAAGCGTACCTGTATGTATGCTATTATTATGATGGGGTCACTGGTCATAAGGGCATTTTAAAGCTATTGCCAGCTTTCCCTCCCTCTATGCTGAAGGCTACAAGTGCAGGAAAGTTAGAAAGCACAAAGTGCTTGCACTTGCAGAGCACTGTTTGTCCAGGCCTGTCTTACTGTCTTTTCATTAGTTTTTGATAGCCAACATTTTGTGGTGACCTATTGTTCCTTTATACACTCAGTTCTTAGCTATGGGATTTTTTTCTGGGCATCAAAGGCACAAAATATGGCCAATTTTTTTAAAGGATGGGAAAAGGCCATAAGAAGAATAGCTAGAAGAACTACTCATTGCTCATAACAACTTGACGCTTCACATGGTGGCTGTCAAGTATGGCAAGAGGCATGCCTTACCTTTTATTTGGACTGCATAGGGGAGAGTATCAGAGAGGGGGAAGGCAGCACGAACTCCTTCCTGCAGTTCTTTTTGCTTACTTGAAAACAAATATGACATGTGGAAATAATGGAAGTGTTCAGGGACAAATGAATATCTTCCAACTAGTACTGATGTTCTATGCTACTGGAAATACCAACAAAAAGTGTCAACTTGTGGCTGAACAGCAGTTGGACTCACTGAAAGAAATATTTAAAAAAATGAATATCCACACTACTTCAAATGAGCACATCTAGCAACCTGGTGTGCAAATAAGGGAAACATAATGAAATATTTCACTAAAGTGGTGTACATATTCATGGAACAATAGTCGATTTGGACTTAAATTTACCAAGGAAAAATGAACAGGAAACTCACTAAATCGTTCCATATCTAGGGATAATACTGTATAATTAATTGCCCAAGGAGACGAAAATGATTACTAAAATGCATCTGCTTAAAAAGGCAGCTAAAATTGTATTTTCATAAATAATGTATAATACATTAATAAAGTTTACTTAGAGAACTGAGAGTAGTGGTTAAAAGTGGAAGGGAACAATAAAAACATCCTGTCACATCACATGGTCACAATGTAATGCTTTTACAAGAAAGTCATGACAAGATCTATAGTTTGTAACAGTCATGTACTGTCATTCTCCTGAACTTAAAGCTAAACATCTCACTCATTGTTGTGAGGAGGGTGGGTGGAGAAGTGAGGTGGTGGATAACATGCTGACTCAGTTTTTCACGTGAACTTAGGGGAAGATATGAAGACATGGTCTGGGCATAGTTGCAAGTTTATGGGCCTGGAATCAGTGTTCTGAATAGACAAGAGGCAGTGTGAGGGGCATAGCACCATGCCTGTGGTCCAGGACTCACCAGTGGGAGTTCTTAGTGCATGTCATATTGCAGTTCAGAACTATGTTTTATAATGTAAGTTACCTGGTACAAATTGTCTGTAAATCAAAGAACATTGTACAGTAGGGATTAAACAAATGAGAGAGTATAGCTGTTAAGACAATAACCTCATATTCAAAATGAATGAGTTTTCTCTGTCCAGCAGACCTGCTTTAGGTTTTCCATGGTCTCACTAAATCATTTCGTACAAGTCGCATTCCAAAAATAGTGGACAAAAATGTTCAAAACACATCCAACAAATCTCAACAAGTAACAAATCAAATATAATGAACTTGGATTTTTTTTGATAAACACACAAGCACTGGAACATATACAACACAGAATATAGTTACAGTAAGACACAAAGTAGGTGCAAAGATTTTTATGAGAACCAACCCAAAAATTAAAACAACCAAAGATATCATTGAAGCTCTGTTAAAAATAAATTTGTCCTGTGTCTACATATTATCAGCACTCCCACTTGGAGGACCGAATTTTTTTTTTCTAATATATTTAGAAGTCTCTCTCAAATGTCCTAAATGCTTTGAATGTTCAGCATCTTCCTGTGTTTTTGATGTGGCATCTTTGATACTGGTTTTGTTGGTGAATTAGCCTGTTGGTCATTGGATAAAATTTGTTCCAGTACATATTCATTCACTTTGTACTTGTTTCACACAAAATGGTTTCACACATCAATATGTTTATGTCTTTGGTGAAAGTCTTAGTTTTTATTTCACTGTACTTAAATTGTAAATACAGCCATGTCCTTGTGCAAACTCTAAACTCAAACAGTTTATCTCACAATTTGGTTGAGTATAATGTATTTGACATCATTCATAGAGAGCATCACTGCTTTTTGTTTTGTCGAACCCTGGGTCACTATCATACCAGTTGTGTATTTCCTAGTTTCCACATCACAAACGTTAGTGCACTAATAGTGTAGAAAAACGCAAGGGGGCAACATCAGAAAGTACTTACAAAGTCACAGATAAACGAAATAAAAGAGTTAGATCTCTTTGGACAAGTCTGTCAATGTAATAAAACGAAGGACACGAGCAGCTGCTCGAGCATCATCAGCTAAAAGTTCCTGTAAGGTAGACGGCAGACACAGGACAACATGAGAGTGAATAAAATGGGGACAGGACAATAAAACATGGTGCACCATCAATGGATGACTACAGGTGCAATGCGGGGTGGGGTCACAGGACAACAGGTAGCGGTGGCTAAATCAGCAATGCCCAAACCGCAACCTGGCCAAAATGACCTCCTCTCGCCAGGAAGGGTGTGAGGAGGACGTCCAAGGCGTCGGAATCAGTTTGATGGCCCTAAGCGTAATTTCATGGAGAGAGGACCAAGCCTCATGCCACAACAATGAAAGTGCTGACAAAGAACCCCACTAACATCAGTTGATGGGACACAAAAGGAAGCCGTCCGAGGCAGGAGCACAGCAGCCTTGGCCGCAGCACCAGCAGCTTTGTTCCCAGGCACACCAACGTGGCCAGGAATCCACAAAAAAAGGACACGAGCGCCAGTATCAGCTAGCGACTGAAGGGACCATTGAATTCGTTGCACGAGAGGGTGGTCCAAATATGGGTCACAGACACTATGAATGGCGCTCAAAGAATCAGAGCAGATGGCATAGGGAGAATGATGATGGCAGCGGATATACTGAAAAACCTGATAGAGAGCAAAAAGCTCAGCTGTAAAGCTTGAACACTGGTCAAGGAGCAGGTATTGAAAGGTATCATTTTCAACGACAAAGGTACATCTGACACCAGCAGTAGTCTTGGACCCATCTGTGTAAATAAAGACGTTATTAGTGAGCCTCAAACGAAGTTCGACAAACCTCGAGCAGTATATCGAATCCGCGGTCCTCTCCTTTGGGAGTGAGCTGAGTTCAAGGTGAATGCAAACATGAGCCTGGTGCCAAGGTGGCGTCAGGCTCTCACGCACTCGAAAAGTCGTAGGGAGGGTAAAATCAAGTTGCTGAAGCAGGCGACGAAAGCAAACTCCAGGAAGTAACAGGGCAGATACATACAGCCCATATTGGCGGTCGAGAGAGTCGTCAAAGAAGAAGAAATATGACGGGTGGTCGGGCATTGACATCAGTCGGCAGACGTACCGACAAAGCAACATATTGCGCCAGTAGTTTAGCGGTAATGTGGCAGCTTCGGCATACAGACTCTCAACAGGGCTGGTGTAGAATGCTCCAGTCGCCAGACGTAACCCCCGATGGTGGACAGAGTTTAGACGGTGTAAGATGGATGACCAGGCAGAAAAGTAGACAAAGCTCCCATAATCCAGCTTTGATCGGACAATGGACCGATGTAAGCGAAGCAGGAGCATTCGATCTGTTTCCCATGACGTACCGCTGAGAACATGGAGGACATTTAGGGAATGGCTACAACGAGGAGCCAGGTAAGACACTTGTGGAGACCAGCAAAGTTTCCTGTCAAATGTAAGACCTAAAAATGGGAGAGCAATGGGTCCAAGATATAAGGATGGTGGAAGAAACTGTTTGTAACGCCAGAAGTTCATACAGACCCTTTTCTCAGCATAAAAAACGGAAACCGTTAGTGACACTCCAGGAATATAGATGGTCTAGACAACGCTGAAGACAGCGCTCCAGGAGACATGTTCTCTGAGCGCTGCAGTAGATGGTAAAGTCATCCACAATAAGGGAGCCTGAAACGTCAGCTGGGAGGCAATCCATTATTGGATCGAAGGGCCATGCTCAAAACGGAGCCCTGGAGCACCCCATTCTCCTGGCAAAAGGCATCTGACAAAACAGAACCCACACGTACCCTGAACATTCAATCCATTAAAAATGCATTAATAAAAAGAAGGAGGTGATCGCGAAGGCCCGAAGTGTGCATGGTGCGGAGAATGCCCGCCCTCCAACAGGTGTCATAAGCCTTCTCCAAATCAAAGAACACAGCCACCGTCTGGCGCTTACGCAAAAAGTTATTCATAATGAAGGTCGACAAGTTAACTAGGTGGTCAAAAGCAGAGTGGCGCCTACGAAAGCCTCATTGGACATTGGTAAGTAGGCGTCGAGATTCAAGGAGCGAAACCAATCAAGAATTTACCATATGCTCCATCACCTTGCAGACGCAGTTGATAAGGGAGATGGGGTGATAACTGGAAGGAAGGTGTTTGTCCTTTCCTGGTTTGGGTATGGGAACAACAATTGCTTCACGCCAGTGTGTGGGAACATGACCCTCAGTCCAGATGCGATTATAGGTGCAAAGAAGAAAGCCTTTACCTGCAGGAGAAAGGTTCTGCAGCATCTGAATATGGATACCATCAGGCCCCGGAGCAGAGGATCGGGACCGGGCGAGTGCCCGAGTTCCCGCACGGTGAAGGTGGCATTGTAACTTTCACGATTCAAAGACTGGAAAGAAGATGGCTGTGCCTCCTCTGCTTGTTTTTGGGGGAGGAAGCCAGGGTGGTAATGGGCAGAGCTCGAAACCTCCGCAAAAAGTGGCCAAAGGCATTTGAGACATCCTCAGGATCCACAGGGACTTCATTCACTACAGTCAGGCCAGAAATCGGGGAGTGGACCTTGGTGCCAGATAGCCAGCGCAGGCCACCCCAGACAACCGAAGGAGGAGTAAAACTGTTGAATGAGCTGATGAAAGCCACCCAGCAAGCCTTTTTGCTTTCTTTGATAACACGACAACATTGTGCACGGAGTTGTTTGTAACTGATACAGGTATGCGACCTGACTATCGCAGCTGGAGAAGCTTTGATCATGGAAGGTCGCCAGGGAGGTGAAAACCCCCAGTCGGCTTTGGAGATGTTCGAGCTAGTGGAACATGGAGAAGAGTTGTGATGCAGGAGATGGATTACGCAGGGGAAGTAGTCGCTCGAGCACGTGTCAGACAGTGCAGTCAGACAGTGTAGGGTGGCGTTGGAAGGTGCGTAAAGCATGTCGCCAAGCACAAAGAGCATCACTGCATGCTGTAGTCCACCAGGGGACTGGGACTCGACGTGGAGAAGGGGAAGTACGAGTAATGGAATATTCAGCAGTAGTGAAAATAACGTCCGTGAGGTATGCAACCTGACTATCGCAGCTGGAGAAGCTTTGATCATGGAAGGGCGCCAGGGAGGTGAAAATCCCCAGTCGGCTTTGGAGATGTTCCAGCTAGTGGAACATGGACAAGAGTTGTGATGCAGGAGATGGATTACGCAGGGGAAGTAGTCACTCGAGTACGTGTCAGACAGTGCAGTCAGACAGTGTAGGGTGGCGTTGGAAGGTGCGTAAAGCATGTCGCCAAGCACAAAGAGCATCACTTCATGCTGTAGTCCACCAGGGGACTGGGACTCGACGTGGAGAAGAGGAATTACGAGTAATGGAATATTCAGCAGCAGTGAGAATAACGTCCGTGAGGTATGCAACCTGAGTATTGCAGCTGGAGAAGCTTTGATCATGGAAGGGCGCCAGGGAGGTGAAAACCCCCAGTCGGCTTTGGAGATGTTCCAGCTAGTGGAACATGGAGAAGAGTTGTGATGCAGGAGATGGATTACACAGGGGAAGTAGTCGCTCAAGTATGTGTCAGACAGTGCATACCACTCGAATCGAAATGCAAGTTGGATAATGGATATGGAGAGGTCCAAGTGGGAATAGGTATGCATTGCATCCGAAAGGAAGGTAGGTGCACCGGTATTTAAGCAGACTAGATTGAGGTGGTTGAAAAGGTCTGCCAAGAGGGAGCCCCTCGGGCAGAACGCTGGAGAGCCCCAAAGGGTATGGTGGGCATTAAAGTCTCCAATCAACAAAAATGGTGTAGGAAACTGAGCAATCAGTTGTATCATGTCTGCCCTAGTAAAGGCAGACAATGATGGAGTGTAAACAGTACAAATGGAAGTTGTGAAAGTGGGGAGAGTAATTCGGATGGTAACTGCCTGCAGATCTGTGTGCAATGTGATTGGATCGTAGTAGACATAATCCCGAACCAGCAACATGACCCCTCCATGAGCCAGAATACCTGCCACATGTGGGGTACGTCAAAACACACAGAGGTATACTGTGCCAGGCCAATACAATCGCATGGGTGTAACTTCATTTCTTGGAGACCTACGACAAGCGGGCAGTGCATTCGAAGGAGCAATTTTAGTTCCTCTCAGTTGGACCGAATGCCACGAATATTCCATTGAAGAACTGCCATTATGAAAACGAAAAGGAAAAGAAGAAACAAGAAAGAGTCTCCTCAAGGTGTGGTGTTTGGGTCTCCACCCATACAGGAAATGTGTGTAAGAGAGTGGCTCAAAGTAATTTTTGGTCCTACAGCAAGGTACCGTTGCGCAACCGAGTACAAGATTTCACTGGTCCTGCAACCGCATCTACTCCCTTCTGAATGACAAAAGGGTTGACTGTTGAGAAATCGTGACCGTCAGATCTTGTGACAACAAGAAACTTTGGTGCTGGTGGTAGAATTTTCGGAACAGGAGTTTCATCTAGCTTTCTTTTTAGGGCAGAAGACAGGGAAGAAGAAGAAGATAAATCCATTGCAGATGAATCACCCATGACTGCCAGCGCCTCCGATGGCACGCTCCTTCCTTGTGGGAGCCCTCTCAGAGGCCACTCCTGCCTTAGGTGATTGTCCACACCTCAGGTCACACCTCCTGAGAAACAGACGGAGGGACCAATCGGCAAGTTCGGAAGGTAACAGCTCAGGCAATCACCCCTCCCTGGGCCTGGCCTTTACCAGGGGGTACGTGCGTGCCTTACTTGCCTACCCAGGGCGGGGAATTACGCGTTACCCCGTCACCGGCTACTCGTGTGAACGCATGGGTTGGCCTTCAGACACGCACAGGGAGGAAAGAAGAGATGAAAGAGAGAGAGGGAGAGAGGGATAGAAGAAAGAATCTGAAACGTCAAAGCGGAGAGTAAGACATGGAAAAGAAGACAAGGAGAATAGGGCAAGGAGAATGAGGCAGAGATAGAAGTAAGGGCATGAAAGCAAGGAGAAGAGTGAACATAGGGAAAGACCAATAGAGGAAGAAAGTGTGAGGATAGAGAAAAACAAAGGAAACCGGACCCTGGAGTTTTAAAATGTCCGTCTCCGGACGAAGGCTCGATACATTACTCCTAAGAAGAGGGAGTGTGAAGGGGTGGTCAGGCAGGGGGAGGGGGGAAGGATTGGGGACAAGGAGGGATGGGGGAGTGGGGTAGGGCAGCCCAGAAAGCAAGGAGAACTGCATTAGCTCGGGGCCCCGTGGTCGCCATGCACGTATCCACAAAAGAGTGGTGGACCCCCTGGGGTGAGCCTGAAGGTGAATTATCCTGTTTTGAAGGAAAAGAAACATATTTTACGGTTCTTTTCACAGCATCCCATTGAATCTTTGTTATTTTCTCAAGTTTATGACTGTAATTGTTGACTGTGAAAGCAATGTCAGGCTATGTTCTTATTGAAAATTGCATCAGAATACCTACAACTTGCCTGTATGGCAGACTGAACTTGTTCTTTTGTGTGCCAGCACACACCTGATGATAATTGCTGGGCTAACAATCTCGACCCTGAAGTTTAATAGTGTCCATAGATTCTTCTTGATGCAAAAATAAGTATAATCATCTGCTAACCATTCTGCCCTCAGGCCCAAATAGGTACCCAGTTTTCTAGACATGTCAAATTATCATCGTGGTTCTGTTAGCAAAATGTCAGTAGTAAAAGCCTCCTTAGCAGCTATCAGACTGTAATCCATATTGGCCCTTGGCATTAACTGTTTGTGTCCTAGTTGCTGAATAATATGAATCTGCAAATGTTGAATGGTGCCCAAACTTTTATAAAACTCCAGAACTTTCACTCTGCAGTGGAGTGTCCACTTATATGAAACTTCCTGGCAGATTAAAACTGTGTAACGGACCGAGATTCGAAACCTTGCCTTTTGCAGTAAAGTGCTCTACTGACTGAGCTACACAAGCACGACTCATGACCTGCGCCCTCAGCTTCAGTTCTGCCAGTACATTGTCTCCTACCTTCCAAACTTCACAGAAGCTTTCCTGCAAACCTTGCAAGCAGAAGTAGGACTCATGATAGAGCACTTGCTCCTGAAAGACCAGATCCCAAATTTGAGTCTCAGTCCTTCACACAGTTTTAATGTGCCAGGATTGCATAAAAATGTTGTGAAATGTTATTTCCAGCGACTGGTAGCTTGTTTCAAGCCAAAGAATTTTCAGTTCGATCAACATGCATATTTAGTTCCATCTTCAAAAATTTGTGGTTGACTTGAATAAATTTTTCAGCTAAATTTCTGTATTGAAAAGCAGTTTGGACATCATATTGCTGAAGACAGATATTTTTGGAGGCTGAAATTTATAGTACTAGCAGAATTTATTGAAATCTAGTCACTGGATTGTAAGTTTCATAATAATCTATATCTGCAACTTATTAGAAGCCTCTAGCCACAAGTCTTGTGTCGAAATTTGGATAACATTATAACTACCATAATACTTCATTTGGTACAATCCATGGTTATGTATGACCTGTTGAAGTGCAGGAGTATTATGGCATACTCACCTGTGCTACATATACTTTGGACCATGGTAATCTAAGAACACTATGTTATTTAAAATACATGTAAAGACAGTGAGGAGAGTACTGTCAGTGTGGAGAGTCTGCCAGAAGAGCAAACACACCACAGTACCCATGCAGGATCCGTTATATCGTATGATACCTAAGGAGTTGAGACAGCTAGTTGCAACAGACTTGATAGGACTTATATCCTTTATTGAGGTGTTGTGCACAGTGTGTGAGGCTTACAAATGCTCAATATGGCAGGAATTAAGATTCCATCTGGAAAATATGTATGGAAAATAAATGGTAAGAAAACTGGAATTGGAGTCTATGGCAGGTAAGGAAACAAATTTACGGTGTGTTTCATTGTCTTAGTATTGGTCTGCACTTTTGCAGTGGGAAACGTCAAGCTCAAACTATGCTACAGATGAATCTGTTACTTATATTGCATTCACAGACTCGTAACCATATTGCCACCTATGTACCGAACCTAGACATTCGGGTACGCTACGATCAGTCTGTCACCTAAGCCAATATTCCGCGGGGAGGGGGCGAGACACAGTATCAACCCTATCCATATTTTAGAGATTAAAAGAAAGGCAGAGACAGTATTTGTAGATGCCAGTAGTTAACTGTTCATCTCCTTGCTTGGGCTTATTTCATTGATGATAATTTTCTGTGTTGTATGTTTTTTTTTTCTTTCCCAGTTATGAACTATATGATGAAAAGCCTATAGGCAGTCATGAGGTCCAATTAGGTTGATTGTAGTTTACGATTAAATGTATTTTCTTAAGTAAGCAATTTTACAAAGTTGTTATGTTAACATTAATCTATCATAATTAATATCTGTATAGAGTTGTATGTAAAACTCTTGACATTTCAAAAGGCAGGACATGTTTCTTAATAGGGTGTGTGACCACCATGTTTGGCAATGCATGCTCTGCAATGCGCTCCCAGGCTGGCCCCAAGTTTGGTAAGGAGGTCTTGTGGTGTGGCATTATATTCCTCCACCAGCACAGTTGACAAATGCAGGGTGGTCATTGGTGCATGTGGATGTGCTGTCATAAATCTCTCCCATGTATGCTAGATGGGAATTAACCCTCACAATACTGAGGGTGTGGGGGTACTTTAGGCCAATGTTCTGAAAATATTTAAACTTGCCCAAAACTCAACAGCAGATGTCACTTTCTCATTGAATATTGTATTCAATATCTCTGTGATCAGGGCTTTACTTACACATCAATACCTTTAAAAAGTATGTAAAGATTGAAAATCAGTAGCAATGAACTGAATCTGAATTTTTAATTATTTTTGGTTGTTTGTTATGAAGTCAGTGGAACACATTACTAAAAATACGTTGATATTACTAAGAGTGTCCTAGAAGATATTTTCATGTTCTGGACCCTATTTACACATCAAGGTGTCTTTAAAAAGTATGTTGTTAATAGAATTCAAGAATACTCAATGAATTTTTATAGTTATGGAAAATGCCTTGGCATTGCTAGGGTTAGGGCACAGTAATGAGAAGGCCAGCCATTTGACAAATACCTTCTCGTCCCAAGAGCTCCAGTACCTGTACTGGCAAACAAAGTTCCACATTGTCATCCATAAAAATGAAGTCCGGGGCAAATGCAGTCCTGAAAAGAGGAAGTAGAATGTCACAGTGGAGTTGACTGGTGAGTGTATTGTGTTCAAAGACTTGGAGTCCGTACATCCATGCAACAGTATTTCTCCCCACACCATAACACCAAAATAACCATGTTTGACAATGTTCCAGTGTGCACAGGGTGCATTTCATGCAGCCTCATAGGGCAAAAGGTGGGAACATGTAATGCACCAAAGAACTTCGTTGAACATGAACATTTTGATGGGACAGGTGTTAAGGTTTGGGGGGAGGGGGGGGGGGGGGGCATGATGCATTAGCTTACTTCCTCCAAATCTGAACCAGTACATTCACCAGTCAACAGCATTGTGACACTACTCCTTCCTGACATTTGTCTTTACAGGAGTGCATTTGGCTCTGATACATTGGTGTCCAAAATTACAGCGACAAACGGAAGTTTAGCAAGATTACATTTATTTTGCCACAGAACAGTATAAACAGGAGATAGTAAAGTAGAAACAGTTTAAAGAATATAGAATATAAACATTTAGAACATGCATAATGGTTGACAAAAATGGTCTTTGTGTGTGTGTGTGTGTGTGTTTTTTTTTTCCAACTTAACAGATTAGCATACACATTCCGACAACTGGTTTAAGTGCTCAGAAGGGGATGTGACCACCTCTGGCAGCCATACAGGTCTGAAAACAGTGCTCAGAAGTGGATGTGACCACCGCTGGCAACCACACAGGTCTGACAATGATGGAGCATGCTGTGAATGATGTCATCAATCTCATGTTGAAGCAATAATGCCCATTCTTCCTGCAGAGGCACTCGCAAGTGTTAGAGAGTGGTTGGTGGATGCTAACATGATGAAAAGCCACCTCCTGAGAGCATCCCAGACATGCATTATGGGATCAAATTGGGAGAGTGAGCAGGCCACATGTTGGGTGCAAAATCTTTCATTTCCAAGAAAACGTCAACCACCCGTGCTCTATTAGGTTGAGTATAATCATCCACCGGTATGAAGTCTGAGCCTACAGCACTTCACAACAACTGCACATGAGGTCCCAAGATGTCTTCATGAAACATGACAGCATTTAAACTTGGTCGATTCACCCGTACAATTTCATTAAGAGTTGTCAACATAATCCCTGCCCACACCATTTGTGATCCTCCTCAATATCAGTCCCTTTCCACAATGTTTTGGTCCTTAAATTGTGTTCCTTGTTCCCTCCAGATGGGACTCCATTGAGAATCACTCTCCAGACCAAATTGGGACAAAGTAAGAGCATATGGACTATCAGACCAATTGTGTGATTGGATTGAAGAGTTCCTAGATAACAGAACGCAGCATGTCATTCTCAATGGAGAGAAGTCTTCTGAAGTAAGAATGATTTCAGGTGTGCCACAGGGGAGTGTCGTAGGACTGTTGCTATTCACAATATACATAAATGACCTTGTGGATGACATCGGAAGTTCACTGAGGCTTTTTACGGATGATGCTGTGGTAAATCGAGAGCTTGTAACAATGGAAAATTGTACTGAAATGCAGGAGGAATTGACACATGGTGCAGGGAATGGCAATTGAATCTCAATGTAGACAAGTGTAATGTGCTGCGAATACGTAGAAAGAAAGATCCTTTATCATTTAGCTACAATATAGCAGGTCAGCAACTGGAAGCAGTTAATTCCATAAATTATCTGGGAGTACGCATTAGGAGTGATTTAAAATGGAATGACCATATAAAATTAATCGTCAGTAAAGGAGATGCCAGAATGAGATTCATTGGAAGAATCCTAATGAAATTCAATCCGAAGGAAAAGGAAGTAGGTTACAGTACGCTTGTTCACTCACTGCTTGAATATTGCTCAGCAGTGTGGGATCCATACCAGATAGGATTGATAGGAGAGAGAGAGGAGATCCAACGGAGAGCAGCGCGTTTCGTTACAGGATAATTTAGTAATCACGAAAGCGTTCCGGAGATGATAGATCAACTCCAATGAAAGACTCTGCAGGAGAGAGGCTCAGTAGCTCGGTACGGGCTTTTGTTGAAGTTTCGAGAACATACCTTCACCGAGGAGTCAAGCAGTATATTGCTCCCTCCTACGTATATCTCGTGAAGAGACCATGAGGATAAAATCAGAGAGATTAGAGCCCACACAGAGCCATACCGACAATCCTTTGCATGAACAATACGAGACTGGAATAGAAGGGAGAACCGATAGAAGTACTCAAGGTGCCCTCCGCCACACCCCGTCAGGAGGCTGCGGAGTATGGATGTAGATGTAGATCTGTGAAAACAACATTGGCCTACTGTTTGACTGTCCTGGTGGCATGTTGATGACTCCACTCTAGATGTTCCCTTCTGTGAAGATGTGTCAGAGGTACACATACAGCAGATCTCTGACAAAGGCCACACTGCTGAAGCGTTCTGCGCACTGTTTGTCTCGATAAAACGACCAGTGGATGCAGCTAGGTCCGGTGCCATTTTCCATGCAGTACTAAGGCGGTACTGTTGTGCCCTGGGTGCCAAATAATAATCGTCTCTTTCTGATGTCACATGCAGTTGAACCTGCACTAGTCTCTGGAATGCAGTTTCAGTGTCTATAACCAGTTGCCACATCCAAGAAGCAACAGAACGATTCCTATTAAGCCAACAGGTCACATCAATTTGCAACTGTTCTGTTTCCATTCTTCCTATGGCCCTCCCCTGCAGAGTATCTGAAGGCATCTTCTCTGTGCCATACTGCACTGTCTGTGACTGTGTACACAGCAACTGTGGGTGTGTGACTACCCAGCAAACACTAGCCAATTTGACAGCTGCCATGACGTCGTCATTGGCGTGGTTGTCTACTGACTGGAATGCCATCTTCTCTACAGAACATGATCAAACAGACATCTGATGACAGTTTGTGTGATGGTATCACGAATTAGACACAGGGTGGGGAAATAGAGGTTTGTTGCTTTAATTTTGGACACCAGTGTATTTGGCAGATGGCCTAGCCTGCCCATTCCCTCAACTTAAATTGCATCGAACATACATTGGATGTGGTGGGTGGATGTATTACAGCACACCCCCATGTACCAATGACCATCCAGCTGTTGTCAACTGCACTGGTAGAGGAATGGAATGCCCTACTATAAGAGAACTTGTGACCAATCTTTGACCAACATGGGAGCACATTGCAGAGCATGCTCTGCCATCTGTGGTGATCATACACACTGTTAAGAACCATGTCCTGCTCTTTGCAATGTCCAGGGGACCACCACAAATCACAGTGACATCAGTGTAATTATTATCCTTGAATTAGAGCATAATTTCTGTTCATTACCTGTAATAGTTTACTGTGCATATCAGTGTCATATAAGCAAACACCATCTGATACAGGCCTTGAAGGGGCAATGGTGCCAACCAGCTGCTTTGTCATCCTCAGCCTATAGGCGTCAATGGATGGGGATGTAGAGAGATATATATGGAGGTGCATTTGGTCAGTACCCTACTCTCCCAGTCGTCGTCAGTTATCATTACTGGTGTTGTTACTTCTCAATTAAGTAGCTCCTCAAATTGGCCTCACAAGGGCTGAATGCAGCCCGCTTGCCAACAGCATTCAGCAGGCCTGGAAGATGAGCCACCCAAGTGCTAGCCAAGCCTGACAGTGCTTATCTTCTGTGATGTGACAGGAACCAGTCTTACCACTGCAGCAGAGCTGTTGACACTGGTCTTCATATGTTTGAAGTATATTCAAATATAAACCTAATAATGCTATTAAATCCTAACGAAGCATTAGTGACACCTTATGACTATTGCTGAAAGTATGTTAGGTTTCACTATAGAACAAGTTTATGAAAGATGCACATATACACTAGAAAAACCCAACTAATGTTATTATTGGTGTTGAGTACTGAATACGCTCTATGTATTCCCATTGTAAAATGATATGTGAATTCAGGTAAATGTATGTGAGGAACTTGGCAGCCACTTCTATTAACTCACCAACTGAAAGCAATACAGCACTTGAATTGGCAGGCTGGCTGGTGTGGCCGAGCGGTTCTAGGCACTTCAGTCTGTAACTGCTACTGTCGCAGGTTCAAATCCTGCCTCGGGCATGGAAGTGTGTGATGTCCTTAGGTTAGTTAGATTTAAGAAGTTCTAAGTTCTAGGGGACTGATGACCTCAGATGTTAAGTCCCATAGTGCTCAGACCATTTGAACCATTTTTTGAGTTGGTGGCTGTGACTGAACAAACATCTTCCATAGAGTGTGTACAAGTATTTACATACATAAGGTTTATGTAGACTTGAAAAACTGGTAATATATTAACACTTTTGTAGAAATGAGGAATCATTTATTCACATTGGTACAGTCAGCCAGCTTTTTAATGAAGAGTAACTTCACCATATTTAGTATATCTTTCATTTGGTGCTGCTTTTCTGTTTTGATGGTTTCAATGCATTGAAGAATAATAATTATTGCAAAAACTTGGACAAAATTGATACCAAATTGCCGATCTTGGTAACAAATTAAATATTTCATAAAATTTGTCTGACTGCATATGTAAAACACACAAGTGGTACCAGAACAAATGCTCTAAATACACATTTGCATGTACAGTACCTGAAGTATATTACACTGTTCCTTTTGAGATGTTTAATTGAACAGTAGATGATACTGTGGTTCCAACTGCCATTAGTAGTTGACACTTTTGTTCACTCTGTCAGGGGCTTAATGCAAGGAGAGTAAAACAAAAGTTATGTTGTACTGCTGTGGGAGATAATATCTAAGAACCTCAAGACCTGAGTTTTCTGCCAACCATGTTTGGAGCAAATCATGACACCAAGTTTATGTGAGAGAGTATTATAGTATTTATTTTACAATTAGAGCTACATAATGAGGGCAAATTGTGTCTCCATAATGAAATTGTAGGAGCAGGAGGGGAGTGGTAAGGTGCTAAGCCACTTTAAAAACACACCTTAAAAACAAAATTGTTGCTAGTCTCTTCAAAAATTTACACACCTTAACACAGATCATCAGTTCAGAAAACTTTAAACAAGCTCTGATAACTGGCATTAGAGAACATTACTAACATTACAACTCTGATTACTGGTAGTAAAATAATATTAACAATAAACAATATGTACAAAGAAAGTATGACGTTTCTCCTTAAAACAAATACTTACAGCTCATAATTTCACAAATGGCTGACTTGAGAAATCAGTCACGACAATGAGCTGAACAACAGTTACAATCATTGCTTATACATTCACAACCAAGGGATAAACAACAGTACTTAACATGTGGGTCAGGGGTGGGGGTGGGGGTGGGGTACAAGGGGTAAGGGTAAGGGATAAGGGAGTGTTTATGTGCCACAATATTGGTATTAGTTTTAAAAATGGTAGGTACTTCAGTGCACTTGCTGGCCTCTCTCTTTACAATAGTCCACAACTTGGCCCTTCTGGTTTGAATAACTTGCGGTACATGTAACATAAACCTGTTAGCACCATGTATAGACAAGAAGTCACAGTGCTTAATTAAGATATGTAATAATGGCAGCAAACATACATAACCTGGTGTGCATGCGCACACAAAATCTGCAATGAAAAACAATGACAAGTATTAAAATTATCACTTGGCATTACAAGCCACTGACCCATTTAATTTTAATATTTTAGTTTAGCCATCTGTGAATTCAGCAATTGATGATTGCTCCCTCTCAAACTGACTTAACAAACCAACAATCTGGATTACTTCCAGACACTTTGAGTAAAAAGTAAGTATTTGAACAATGCAAACAAGAGCATTTGACTTCATGAAACAATTCTGGATCAGCAGCAGTGCAAACAGTTTAAGCCAGTTACTCATGTTTCCACACACACTCAGTAAGTCAAAAGCTAATTCACAAACACCACCTCAGTTTAAAAGAAACAACAGGGTCAGCTCACTTCATCATACTAAAATTATAAACAATTCAGTGATCATACTCCCCACTTAATTTTTAAGTAATGATTGAGTAAACGAATCTCCATTTAACGCATAAAATATCTAAAGTACAGTAGAATAACAACAACAGCATGTTATAGTTCTTTAAATATGAACACCATGCTAAATTACAGCCAACTGAAGCTAAGATTTCTTAATGGGCAAAAGAAACTTTAACAGCAAAATGTGGCCAAATTACTGATATCAAATGACTTACACCAACCAGCTGTTCAACACATATACCCTTGGTAGTGCAGTCACATCACAGAATAATGTATAATAGTGTAACTGTACTCACACTTCCTCTATAACTGGGGTGTGGGACACACTAATGCTTTAAACAGCAACTCAGACATCAAACCAACTAAACTGACAAACAGTCACCACTGTTTGTGAACACCAGTGCAAATTGGCCCCTCAGATTCGAATACACAGCTCTCATTTGACTTTTACTCTGTCACAAAGACAGCTCCGCAAAGTCACGGCAGGCAACGTGTTCTCACTGCACCAACCGCTCACAATACCAGCAGCCGCGTGACCCGCCATCTCTTTGAGTATCCTTGTACTATCGTGGAACCAAACTTTAAGGACTCAAGAGTAACCAACATGCTACACACATTTACATTTTACATAGCCGTCCACTCAAAAACCCTCATACCAGTGTCTCTGACTGGAGGACTAAGTAATAAGTGACCATTGACAACAAGAGAGGCACTACTCTGTCCATCAAGCCAGCACACATGGATCACATAAATTGATACCAGTTTTATCTCACAACATAGACATATTGCAGTATATGGTTTTGTTTTTGTCTTATTGTAAGGCATTAAAAGTGGAATTATAAGCGACTACATGATAAGCCCAACCAACGAAAGGAAAGACAGCTAAAGGCAGATACTTGTAGAAAGGTCCATAAAATACGCCATAGAGAAATGGAGGTGATAAACTGAAGATTAAATTTCCTTCGCCATATTGCTGCGACAGATAAAAAGTAAAATGCAGTCGACAGCCCACATGTCATTCACCAAAACAGCTGGTAACTCAGACTGCAAACATAAATTGGAACGTAAGTGATTAATAAAAGGGCATTCTGTCAGGAAATGGCAAACCGTCAAAGGTTGAGGGCAATGAGCACAAAGTGGTGGAGGAGCACCACTTAACAATGGTGATGGCTAAAAACACAATGCCCAATACGCAACCTAGCTAAAATGATCTCACAGCAAGATGGCCAAGATGAGGTCGTCCAAGCCGCTGGGAGAGGTTAAATTTCCTGGAGCTTGTTCCCATGAAAGGAGGACCAGTGATGAGTCCAATGTGCCATTACCTGCTGACAGACGGCAACACAGATATCATTCGAGGGAATGGAAGAGCTAGGGGGCCGAGGCACGAGGTCTGCAGCATTGGCAACAGCATCAGCAGCCTTGTCTCCCATCGGATCAACATGACCAGCGACCCACTTAAACATCAAAGTGGCTCCATCAACAGCGAGAAAGTGATAGCTTTCCTGGGACCTTTGCACTAAAGGATGCATAATGTACCGCACACAGAGGCTCTGAATGGCACAGAGAGAGGCGGGATGTGTACTGCATGGCCCTACACAGGGTGAAGAGCTCTGGTGTAAATACTGAACAGTGTTCTGGAAGCTGATACTGAAAAACATCAGTGCTAGTGACAAAGGCACACTCAACATGGTGGTCAGTCTGAGAGCCATCAGCGTACAGAAAGGTACTATTGCCAAGTTCCATGGGAATGTCGTGAAGTTTACAGCGATAGAGTGAAGCTGGAGTATTGTCCTCCTGAAACGAATGAAGGCCAAGGTGAACACAAGACACTGCACAAAGCCAGCGTGGTAGGGGTTTCACACCCATCAGGAAAGTGGCAGGTAGCATGAAGTTAAGCTGCTGGAGCAAGTGCCAAAAGTGAACTCCAGGAAGTAACAGAGAGGAGGGATGCGCCTCATACTGAGGATCAAAGGAGACATTGGAGAAGGAGGCATAGGATGGGTGGCTTGGCATGACAGACAAATGACTTGCCTATCTGCTGAGGAGGAGGTCACAGTGGTTTGACAGTGATATTTTGGCAGCTTCTGCATACAGACTCTTGACCAAGCTAGTGTAAAAGGTGCCAGTGGCCAAACGGATGCCAAGATGGTGGACTGTACTGAAACAGTGTAAGATGGGCAGATGTGCAGATGCATAAACGTAAACCCCATAGTCTAGTTTTGAATGGACAAGGAACCGGTACAAATGGAGGAGGGTGGTCTGATACGTTCCCCAGGAAGTACAGCTGAGAACACACAGGACATATTGAGAGACCTCATACAGCAGGCAGGCACATAAGACATGTGGAAGGACCAAGAAAGTTTCCTATGGATCATGAGCTGCAGAAATTTCGTAGTTTCAATGAGTGGAAGAGCAACAGGCCCAAGATGTAAAGACAGTGGAAGAAATCAATTGAGCTACCAGAAATTTATACAAACGGTTTTGTTGGCAGACAAGTGCAAACCACTCTCAATGCACCATGTGTAAAGATGATTGAGGCATCGTTGAAGATGCTGCTCAAGAAGGCAAGCCTGTGAAGAACTGCAATAGGTGGCAAAATCGTCAACTGAAAGGGGTCTGGAGATGCTTGGCAGGAGACAAGCCATATTAGGGTTAATGGTGATAGCAAAAAGGATGAAGCTCAGCACAGGATCCTGAGGCACACCGTTTTCCTGGATGAAGGTGTCTGACAAGGCAGAACCCACAAGTACCATGAAAACATGGGCTTTTAAAAATTCCTGAAGGAAACGGGGCGTGTGGCCACAGAAGTTCTGCATGTGGAGAATACGGAGGATACCAGTCCTCCAGCAGGAGTCATAGGCTTTCTCCAAATCAGAAAAGGCAGGCACTGTCTGGTGAGGGTGGGTGAAATGACGAGATAGTCAACTGCAGAACAGCATACTCAAAATCCACTCTGCGCAGTGGTCAGAAAATTTTGAGACTCGAGCCACCATACCAGCCAGGCACAAACCATATGTTCCATCACTTTGCAAACACAGCTGGTAAGAGAAATGGGGCTACAACTAGAAAAAAGGTGATTGTCTTTGCTGGGCTTATGTATGGGTATGACAGTGGCATTATCCCAGTGTCTGGGAAACGTGATCTCTGCCCAGATGTGATTGTATGTGTGAAGGAGGAAGTGCTTGCCCATAAGAGAAAAGTTGTGCAACATCTGAATGTGAATGTCGCCCAGCTCTGGGATGGAGGATCGGGATGAAATGAGAGCAAGATATAGCTCCAGCACAGTAAAGGTGGCACTGTAGCTCTCACCATTCTGAGAAGAGACTGGTATTCCCCAAGCCTTCTCCACTCATTTCCGATGGAGGAAGGCAGGGTATTAGTGTGAGGAGGTTGAAATCTCCACAAATTATTGGCCTCAGGTGTTTGAGATAGCAATAGGGTACACAATGACATTGGCTGCTACTGTCATGCTGGAAATCAGGAAATGGACCTTGGTCCAAGAAAGCTGTTGGAGGTTGTTCCACGTGATGAAAGAGGGAATGGAACTGTTGAAGGAACTAGTTAATGAAATCCAGCTAGCTTTTTTGTTAACCCAAAGAATGCAATGACACTGTGCATGAAACTGTTTGTATTGAATGGAGTTTGCCATCATAGGATGATAGTTAAAAACATGGAGAGCATGTCTCCATGTGCGAATAGCATTCTGGCACGCCCCAGTCCACCAAGGGATCTGGACATGGTGCAATAAAGAGGAAGTGCAAGGACTGGTACGTTCTGTGGTGGTAAGGATAACATTTGTAAGATATTCTACTTGGTCATCACTATTGGGGAAATGCACTTCATTTAAGGTCGCTAGGGAGGAGTAAAACCTCCAGTTGGCCTTAGAAAGCTGCCATTTGGGTGTGCACATAGGTACATAGGTGGGATAGAAATCAGCACACCGACAGCACACAGGAAATGGTTGCTCAAGTACATATCAGACAGAATGGACCATTTGAGATGACCGGAAGCTGCACAGTGGAGAATGAGAGGTCCAAATGGGAATAGGTGTGTGTGGTGTCTGAAAGGAACGTGCATGCTCCTATGTTAAGGCAGATGAGGTGAAGTTGACTGATAAGGTCAGCCATCAGGCCACCTGGGAATACTCCAAAGGAGATGGTGCACATTAAAGTCAATGAGCAGCAGAAATGGGTGAGGGAGTTGCCCAATAAGCTGGAGGAAGTCTGCCTTGATGACACTGAATGATGGAAGGATGTAAAAGATGCGAACGGAAAACACGAAGTCAGGAAGGAAAATATGTACTGCTACAAGTTGAAGCAGGTTAGTCAGGGAGATGGGTTAACTGCGAATGTCATACTCGATGAGCAGCATGACTCCCCCACAAGCTGGAATGCCATCAGGGGAAAGTCAAAGTAGACCAGAAAGAAATGCGGCCGGTGAAAGCTATCATCGTGACCCCACTTTATTTCCTGGAGGCAGAGGACACACAGACACTGCGTTTCGAAGGGCAGCCACAAGTCTTCTTCATTGGATTGAAGGCCACAAACATTCCATTGGAGGAGAGTCATGATGAGGAAAGGGGAGGGGGGAAAACGAAGGGATGCCATATCGGCAGCTCCCGAGTGTAGCCTTCGATGACTCACTGCTACATGACACAGAGACTAGAAGATCTGGGTCCATGAGGTCTGCAGATGTGTTGGCATTCTCCTTCTGTCAGTCTCCACAGTCAAGCCCAGAAAAAGGTTGGCAGTGTGCACTGGCGACATGTAGGCTGGCTGGGTGAGTGTTTCATGTGGTGACACCATCAAAGAGGATCTCCGAGATGGTGAAGCAGATGCCTTTGTTTGACTTCTTGGAGCCTTTCCAGTTGGCAGGGGAAGACTCAGATGTTAGTTGGCTGGAGGGACGTAGAAAGTCTTTGTGGGAGTATTCCCTCTGTCCATTCGGGCCCGCTGGTTGTGTAGCAGGTGACATTGCCCCGTGCAGCGAAACTTTGGTGGCTTGCTGCACAGCTGGAGGAGGAGGACACGAGGATGCTACCATGACACAGAGATATTACAACCATTGTGCTGAATTTTGTGTCACGTGTTTGCATGGCCATGGCCCTCATGGAGCGAGAAGCAGCAAGAACAGTACTGTAAGTGGCAGATGGTAGAACATAGAGTTTACGACTAGCCAACAACTTGTGAACAACAGGGAAAGGCACTTTTTCCTTCACCTGGATCTCCTGGACAACCCAGTCATTGAGATACATGGGACAATCTTGGGAGGAGGTGGCATGATCGCCATTACAGTTGATACAGTGGGGAGAAGAAGGTGGACAATTGCCCTCATTAGTATCCCTACCACAGGTTACACATTTGGACGGTTGTCATCAGGACATGCAACTGTGGTTGTAACAATGACACTGGTAGCAGTGCCAGGTTTGAAATGTACTGTTGAAATGTGATAACTTCATAACCTGCTTTGATCTTTGATGGAAGCACCACTCTATCATAAGTCACAAAGCGACTGTGTGTGGGCACTAAGGGTTCATCTACCTTTTTCATCACCCAATGGACTGCAACAACACCCTGATCAGAAAGGTATGTCTGGATTTCTGCCTTGGTCAGGCCACTGAGCAGCCTAGGGTCAGTAACACCATGGAAAGAATTCACCGTTTTATGGGCCTCCACACGAACAGGATAGCCATGGGTGAGTGAAGCTGCAAGCTGTTGTTGTGCTTGAGAATCAGAAGTACTCTCCCAAAGCAAAGTGACATTGTGTAAATGATAACAAGATTGCACAGTGCCAGCAACTTCATCAGCACTTTTCTGAATAATAAATGGATTTACCTTAGGAAAGGACTGACTGTCTTCAGTATGTGAAAACACAAGGAACAGCTGGGAGAGTCTTTGAATTGTTAGCCTCATTCAGTTTATGTTTAGTAGACATTGGCTGTGAAGAAGGTGACTGGCTCATTGTGTGAAAATCCCCTGGACTGCCAGCATATCAGATGGCATGCTCCTTCCAACTAGGAGACCCTCTCTCACAGAGGGGGGGCTCACTCACCTTAGGTGGTAGTTCACACCTCCTGAACATCTGACAGAGGGACCAAATTGAACAACTCAGGCAATCTCCTTTCCCTGGGCTTGGCCTGTAACAGGGGGTATGTGCAAAACTCACCAGTCAACCTGGGGCAGGACATATGTGTTACCCAGTCATCTGTTTTGTGTCAGATGTGTGGGCTGGCCTTCAGGAGTGCACATGGAAGAAGAAGAAGAAGAAGAAGAAGAAGAAGAAGGAGGAGGAGGACCTCAAACACTGAAGCGCAGGAAGGGCAGGAGAAGGGGAATAAAGAAAGAAAAAAGGAACGAAAAACAGTGGAGAGACTGTTCTGATATCAGCTACTGAAAATGCAGAACTCATTTCCAAAAACATTCCAGACATGTTCCCCAAAGAAGAGGCAAAAAAAGTAGCAAGAGGATAGACATGCAGCGTGGACAGGAAATGACGCTGCAATGGTTTGTACTTTCGGAACAACGGTATGACCATACTAAACATCAAACATGGGAGAGTTCACACTCTGTGGTGTAAAACAGCACTCATGATGCTTACTGCATCTTGTAGAGGTTCATTCTTACTTCTAAAGCAATGTTTAAATGACACGATCTTCAACCACTGTAAAACCATGTGTCATCAGTTTCTGACTTTTGGTACAATATGTGGCCTATGATTAGCAATATTTCCTTTTCAACTGTCGAAACTACTATACGTTAAATGATTTTTCCATTGGAGCACATAGGATCAATGGAACATAACAGCGAAGTGCTGGCAGCCTACAACTGCATGAAATCTTGCAACTGCATAAAGCTTCTGGCACACATGAATCTTCTTCAGGTTTGAGTCCGTGGCAATTTTTGTCCTACATTTGAATCTGCTATGAAGTGGTCCCTCACTTCCAATAGAACATACAATGACCTCGAGTATCCAAAAGCAAGCATCATGTTTGTGTCACCTCTAACTGCACTAGCCACCAACACGTCCTTATTCTTCCACCAACAATGTAAGGAAAATAATAGATTGCTACTCACTCTAAAGATAACATGTTGAACTGTGGACCAGGACAACAAAAAGAGTTTACATTTTCAGCTTTCAGTCAAAGCCTTCTCCAGTAAAAGGTGCCTGTCATGTGTGTGTGAGGTGTATTTGCTTGTGTGTGTTTCCTTTTCAGAAGATGGCTTTGTTGTGCCTATATGCAACTCAATATGTCATCTTTATGGTTAGCAGCAGTCTGTCCTTTACCTTATATTGTTGATATTAGAACCTGGAGTTTCCATTGTTTGCTTATTGTTCCACCCACATGTGATGGTTGTAGTGTAATCAACAAGAAATAGTAATCCACAAACTTCAGAAGATTCAGGTTGTTCTGTTGAAGATAACATGACAAAGCAAAGCTAAAGATTATTTGAATCAGGGTGGTATTGACAGTGAAACAGTGATTACAGTCCTACTAGTCATACTTTTTACATATATTGTCTCTCAGAAACATCAAAGGAAGTATCAAGTGACAGTCATGTCTCAAGGTATGTATGATTCAACCAAAGCTCGGTCTAAATATATTTGTTGCATATTTGGGAAACCAGGTCATGTTAGTGCACAATGCACAGTTAAATTGTCCCAAAAGCATAAAAATAACAATTCTGCAAACGTAGCAAAAATGTGCAAGAGATAGGTGGAAGTGAAAATAATTTTTCTTTCTCAGCTGTTACTGGAGGTTTTGCAGATAGCAAAGTAGAGTTGTTTCTGAACTTGTGGCAACAGAACATGTAATTAATGAATCTGTTCCTATGATGCATGTGAAAGAACTGGAAAATCCAATAGAACAAAGGTTGCCAAAACAGATACAATTTTGTTTGCCAGAAATGTTGTAGTAGTTGATAGTGAAGGCATTTATCTGGAAATAAATTTGAAATAAAAATAAAAGATGTTCTTACAGTGTCATGTTTTCTAAATAATTTGGCAGTGTGTAAACTAGAGATGACTGGACACTACATTGCTTTGGAAAATTCAGTGTATTCAATTCAAAAGGGTAATAAAGTTGTAGCTCAAAGAAGAGTTTCAGGCATGTATACCCTTTTGTTCAAACATACTAAGAGTTCTATTTGGCATCGCTGTGTTTCTGACAGTGGTGTAGAGCTGTGGCATATGTGCTTAGGGCACTTGAACCTTGAAAATCTAAAGAAACTTAATTATCTAGCATTGGGAATGGACCGAGCATTATCGTAAAGTTTTATAAACCCATAAACAAATGTTTGACCTTCACGGATGGTAAACAGACATAATTACCACATATTCAGTCTCGTGTTTGAGCCAGACAACCATTTGGATGAATACATAATAATGTGCTTGGTCCTATAACGATTGTTTCTTTTGATGGAAATAAATAAATAGTGACTTTCACTGATGACTGTACTCACTTTACAACAGATTACTCTCTTCAGCCAAGCCTGAGGTGTTTCATTACTTTAAGGTATACTATGGGATGGCTACTGCTCATTTTAAGAAGAAGATCAGCAGGTTTAGATATGACGGTGGTTGTGAAAACATTTCAAATGAAATGATGAAATTCTTTGAAGGAATTGAGGTGCAGCTCTAGTTAACCATAAGGTACACACCTCAGCAAACTGGAGTGGCAGAATGACGCATCATACTATCATTGAAAAGTTTCATTGGATGCAAACTTGGAAAGCAATTTCGGTCATAAACGGTACTGCCAATTGTTTCTATCATTACCTGCATTCCAACCTCAGCTATACACGGAGAAATTCCAGCAATGCTATGGTATGGAAGGAAGCCAAATTTGAAGGAACTGTGTGTGTCTGGGTGTAATGCATACTTGCACATTCCAAAGGAACTAGGGGCTTGTAACTTTCGCACCAGGTGATTAGAATATTTAATGATGAGATATTGTCCAAATGGTTACAGATTATAGTGTCCCATACAATAAAAGATTGCATTTGTAATGATGTAATTTTTGAAGAAGGTAATTTTCTATTTGAGGGTCAAAGTAGTGGTGACTGGATCTTTAAGGAGACTTTTCAAATGGACAACATAACACAGAATATAGCAGATGACAATACCATCAGAATGAAACCAACCCTGAGGAATCTGAACAAACTGTTGAAGATAACTCAGAGCCCTTCACTTCAGAAGAAGTGAAGAAAGTAGGAGCCACTGCTGAAAAGCAGTAGAACAACAAGAAAACCTAGATACTTTGATGATTATGTGGTATTAGCCTTGAATGCAGAAGCATTTGTGAATAACTTATCTCAGAAGTCTGAAGATGTGAAGTGTCACCATGATAAAGAAGAATGGACAAAAACAATAAAGGAGGAAGACCTGGACTCTGTCATCTAATGGAACTGCACCACTTCCAGCAAATAAGAGAGTCATTAACAGTATGTGGGTGTTCAAAGTAGAAAGAGATGCATCTGAAAATACTGAAAAATATAAGGCACCTTCAGTTATTAAAGGCTGTGTTCAGGTAAAAAGACAAGACAATGAGGAGACATATGCTCCAGTTGCTTGACTCCCAACCGTGTGAACTTTTGTTAGTCTGGTGAATGAACATGATTTATTTATGGAACAAATGGCTGTACAAAAAGCATTCCTGCATGAAGAACTGACTGAAGAAATTTATACAAAAGTTCCACAAGCTGTAAAGAGTAAGGAAGGACTTGTATGCAAACTCAACAATGTTTTATATGGGCAGAAGCAGGAATCAAGAACTTAGAACTTTAAATTTGACAGTTTAATGAAGGAAATCAGGATTCGAAAATCTGAAGTTGATAGCTGTCTCTCTGTTAAAAACACTGATGGATATAATACTTATTTGCTACTGTATGTAGATTATATTCGAATTGCTGGAAAATCATTGATACTAAGAAGTAGTAAAAATTAAGTATATTAAAGGAACACTTGACATTCATCTGTGTCACAAAAAGGGAAATTCAAGTGTTCGTCTCTGACTGGGCAAGTGAAGACGATTGAATATCTACAACAGCATACATAGTCCAGGTATTTCGAAATACTGTTTGTTGGGCTAAAAGGAGGCAGGAGCATAACATATTGCTTCAGCAACAGCTACACAGACACCCTGTGGCTGACGAATCTTCTTGAAGAATTTAAAATATTTATGAAAACTGAACACTGTATCACGCATGTCTATTACAGAAGTGGGAACTTGGAGGATTGAGGCATATGAATATTAAATTCGATCTTATACATCAGCTGCTTCATGAAAGACATCTGAATTTTCAACACATCAGCTATGAGGAATGAGATGCAGATATTCAACAAAAGCTATTATGAGTGCACAGTTCAATAGACCGTGTCCAAAGATGGGATTAGTGAAATTTGCAGATGCTTAATGGAAGTATCAAATTGAGGTGAGGGGTGTTGAAGTAATGATTGTTAAATAATCATACTTGGAACTTTTCTTCTTCTTTTTTTTGTGTGTGCTTTTCTGTGTTTTCTCACCCCATGATTGTTATAGCATTAACTAATAAACTGATATTATGTATCTACATACCCAGTAATTCCTAGCATTAATGACACACATTTCATCCCCAGTTGTATATACACTAGTGATGCACAGTTAAAGTATCAATCAATGCCTTTCAGAAATTCACCAGATTTACAGAGGGCATAAATTCAAAAGTTTTTGCAAGAGTTATGGAAAAAACCCACCCTACACTGCAAACACACTATACCCAAGGTTTTAATACCTTCCACCACACAACATCAAGTTAGGCCTACATATACAAAACACTGTATTAAAACTCATGGCGAATATTTGCTTTGTGGGGATATGAATTCTCATATATTTTTCACTAATACATGATGTTTACACTGTCGCAGACATTAATTTTCACAGGGCATTTAACCAGTTCCACATTACAATATCAACAAGCAAACACAAAACATTAAATATCTCTGAATATCATGGCTTTTTGGGCATAAAAGGAGGCAGCAAACAAAGTTTCACTATTTACCGAACGGGTACGAATTGTACCTTTTGCAACTCCCAGCCGTTTCATAACTAATATTCCTTTTATGCCTCCGATCACACAATAAAAGTTTTGTTAACGCAAAAAATTAATTTACAGTCAATTCACGCTGTGCAGTATCATTGGTTGATGGTAGCTCAATTCTCATTGGTTGACGGCACTGTTGAGGCTTAACTTTCTAATGGTATGTATTTTAGGTCGAGGAAATATGTGGGTGTAGGGATTGCTAGCTCAGCAGTTCTACAAGCAGAGCTACCCCAGTCTGGATGGGGTGCTGGTAAGGAGGGCGGAGGGGTGGGGTGGGGGGGGGGGCGTGTAATTCGGAAAAACTGGTAGTTGTACATTACTTTAAAATAAAATAAACTGCATCACAATAAAATACCTAATTCTGATATTGTGTGTTTTTCCGTTACTTGTTACTGTTGGTTCATGAATTTTTATTTATTTATTTATTCCATGTGATCTGATGGTACACAGTGTGTTACAGATGTCGAAAAATATCAGTTAACATTGTTAACATATATTAGCTTACAGTATCCTAATGTGTTATATTGGTTAAGTTTACTTCACTCCAGTGCTCAATGTTTTCAGTTTAACATAAATAGCAAGATTAGGTATTCATTTACAGAGTAAAATCAGCTACACAACAATTATGACTTCACAGCTTAGCTAAATTTTATGTTGTCTTCGATGGAATTAATACTAGTGTGAAGATTATTGAACAGTTGGAGGCCCATGTGGAAAGCTTCCTTTTTACACAGTTGGTGTTTGTACATAAAACATGCAGATTTGAATTTTTCCTAGTGTTGTGTTTATGTATTTCATTATTTTTTACCACTCTGGAGGCAGTTGGCACTATGTGGTTTCTGAAAAATTTTAGAGTCTCGAGAATGTATAGGCAAGGCAGTATAAGGGTTTCCAACTTTCCGAAGATGTGTTTGCAGGAGTCTCTGGGTTTGCTCTCTTCTGGATTTTGAATGTGCTTAGGGCAGTTGGAGAATTTCCCCAAAATATCACACCATATTTTAGGTGGGCTTGTATGTAAGCATAGTACACCTTGGTTAGTGTTTTCAGGCTAGCACATGATTTCAGTACACTCAATGCATAACAGCCAGTACTAATTCTGGCATTTGCCTTTCCTGTATGTGTATTCCATTTAGGTTATCTTGAACCCAAAGACCCAGGAATTTGAAAACAGTGTCAGTACCTATTGGCTGGTTATTTACAGTGACATGTGGCTGAAAGGAATTTGCATTTTGTGTTGTGCAAAAGTTCATGGAAGCTGTCTTTTTGGTGTTGATAGTTAATCTCTTGATTTTAGCCCAGTTGCTAAGTTGTCCAGTTTCCAAGTTCACAGGTTTTTGCACAGACTCTGTATTCTCCCCTTTGAGGAGTACAGTTGTATCATCAGCAAATATTATTGTTTTGTGTGCATCTACATTCAGGCTCAAGTCATTCATATACAGGAGGAAAAGTAGAGGTCCCAATACTGAGCCCTGTGACACACCTTGCTTTACAGTTTTATTACTCAATAGGATTTCGGTTATTGAGTTGGTTTGTCTATTAGTGTATTTCATGCTGACTCTCTGCATCTGATTGGTTAGGAATGAAGCAATCCAATTGTTTTGGATTCCTCCGATACCATAGTGTTCTATTTTTTTAGCAATATTTTGTGGTCAAAAGTGTCAAAAGCCTTTGACAGATCCAGAAATATGCCTGTTATGGCCTGTTTTTATCTAACAGATCTAATAGCATATTTATGCAATCATATTCTGCAGTTTCAGTTGATTTGTTGCTTCTGAACCCATGTTGAGCTAAACTTAGTAAACCTTTCTTTTCAATGAAATCCATCAGTTTTTTGTACATAATTTTTTCAAAAACTTTACAAAAGCAGTGTGGGATTGAGATAGGCCTGTAGTTATTCATACCGTTATTATTACCTTTTTTGAAGACAGGAATTAGGCCTACTTTAGAAAGTTTCAGAGCTTCAGGGAAAGTACCTGCCTGGAAAGAACAGTCACAGAGATGAGTTAATGGTTCAGTAATTGTGTGCACACAATTTTTGATGACAGTTACGGGGATAACATTAATTCCAGCTAAATATGCCTTTTTTAAGTCTCTGAGGACTTTTGCAACATCATTTTCAGTGACTTTGGTAATGAAAATTGACTCTGCACATGTGTGATATTTTTGGTTTGCTGGTTGGTAGTTTGTGTTAGGATTATTTTTGATTAATTTTCCAGCTATGCTTGCTAAGAATTTGTTGAGAGTTAACCACAACTAAGGGATTAGATATAGATTCATTGTTGAGTTTCATTTCTATGTTCTTGTTTGTAGCTTTGTTTTCCCTTTTTATAATATTCCACATTGCTTTTACTTTATTGCTGGATTTGTCAATGTACTCATCATTTTGCATCCTTTTTGCCTGTCTCTTCTTATGATACGTGCATAGTTTTTATAGTATTCTGTTAGTTGAGGGGAGTCACTACTTTGTTTACATAACATGTGGCGTATTCTTTTATGTTTGCAAGAGATTTTTATAGCTGGTGTAATCCAAGTCTTGTTTTCCTTATTATTATTTATTCTTACTGGTTTTTGTGGAAAAGCCTCTTCAAAGTGGTGGATCATTGTGTCAAGAAATATGTTGAATTTCATGTTGACATCATTGGCTGTGTACATCGCTGTCCACTTTCTTTACTAAGGAGGGCATTTAGCTTGTTCAAGTTATCTTGAGTGAAAAACCTTCGTAAAGTTTTAGGTGGGACTGGGTTTGAGGTATCTTTGCTAACATCGACCTTTAGAATGACAGCTCGGTGGTCGCTGAATCCTGCATTGTAAAGGCCTACTTCTAATGTTGGGTTAAGTTTATTCCTATTTGCAAAAATTTGATCTAGAGGTGTCTTGGATGTGGGTGTTATTCTAGTGGACTCATTTACAAGGCCATGCAGATTATAAGTTTTTGCAATGTTAATCAATGTCTCCCTGTTTCTGTTGTGGGTGAGAAAGTCTATATTAAAGTCACCACATATAATTACATCCTGTTTCCACTGACTTATTTTGGATAGAAATAAGACCATTTGTAACACAAAATCATTAATAGTACTGGAGGGGGGACGGTAAATTGTAGCTACAATTAGATTTAGAACTGTAAGCTTTATGGCTGCACATTCAAAGAACTTCTCTGTTCCTATTTCCTTTAGGGTAGGAAGTGGGCTGTATTCAATGTGTTGTTTTATGAAGATAGCAACCCTACCATGTCCATCATTTGATCTGGAGTAGTGTTCACACAATATGAAATTTGATAGTGAGATTAACTGAGGACCAAACTGTGATTCAGACCACTTTGTGATAAAATCAGTCTTGAGAGAGAAACTGTCACTAACAAATGGCAACATAATGGGGAAGATGATGAAATGGAATGCAAACAAACTGAACATCCCTGAAGAAGTAAAAAAAATACCAAGTAACACTAAGCAGAAAGTTGAGCAATGAAGAGACCACAGTAGGAGTAGATGAAACGTGGAACAGGTTTGAAAAAGCCATTAAGGATGCTGCAGAGGAAATAATAGGCATAAGATGGAACAGAAAAACCCAGGAATGGTTTGATGAAGATTGCAGGTTAGCAATAGAGGAAAACAACAGGGCAATAACAAAAGTGCTACAGAGAGAAACCAGAAATAATGTGGAACAATATAGAGAATGAAGGAGAAGAGCTAACAGACTGTGCAAGAGAAAGGAAAGAGAGTGGAATAAGAAGAAATTTCAAGAACTAGAAGAACTAAAGGAACAGGATGAAATAAGAAAGTACTATCATGCCATAGGCAAAATGATGAATAGACTCCAACCAAAAACAATGGCCTGTTCCAGTAAAGATGGGAAAATGGTAAGGGAGGAAGAACAGATAGTGGGAAGATGGGCAGAGTATTTCAAAGATAAACTAAGCACCAGCCAAGAAGATGAAGAGACAGCCGCACAGGAGGGAAGAGTGGAGCTGGAAGTAGACAATGAAACCAATGAGGCAAGGAAGCCAACACTACAAGAGGTCTCCCAGGCTGTGCACAAGTCAAAAAACAATCGAGCCCCTGGGGAAGACAGCATAATTACTGAATTAATAAAAACTGGTGGTGAAGCTGTAATAAAGGAACTGCACACATTAATATCAGATATATGGGAAACAGAAACTATGCCAGATAATTGGAAAATTGGAATACTAGTCCCCATTTATAAGAAAGGGGACCGAACAGCATATGAAAACTATAGAGGTGTAACACTCCTAAATAAAACTTATAAGATCTTCACAAGTATATTAAACGAAAGGATACAGAAGTGTGCAGAAGGCATACTAGGGGAATATCAGTGTGGCTTTCGACCAGGCAGAGGAGCAACTGATCAAATATTTGTGATAAGACAAATGATGGAAAAGTTCTATGAATATGATATAGATCTGCATTTCCTATTCATCGATTGCAAACAAGCCTTTGACAGAGTAAATCGGCAAGAACTATACAGAGTACTGAAAGAAGTTGGTATATGTGCTAAATTAATAAGATTAATCAGAATGACAATGCCAATGACAGAGACAAGAGCAAAAGTAAAGGTCCTTAGCAGAACAAGTGAAAGCTTTGACTTTAATAAAGGTGTGAAGCAAGTGGTAGTCTCTCCACTGTGCTATTCAATATAGCCCTGCATAGTGTGGTACCTAAAATCAACAAAAGAGGCACCATATTTATGAAAACTAGGCAGATATGTGCATATGCTGATGACATTGCTACTGTGGGAAGAAATACCAGTAGGCCTACACTCCTAGAAACATACCAGGCAATGGAAACAGAAGCCTTAAAAATTGGCCTCATAGTAAATGAAAACAAAACAAAATATATGGTAATGTCACAATCTGAGGCCAGAAGAACCCCTAAAAACCTAAACATCAATGGGAAATGATTCAATGGAGTGTCCGCCTGCACGAAAGACACTGGTAAGTTTCATAAGCGCGCGCGACCGGGTTTCAGAGCGACAACGTGGCTTTTGCTACCCGCTCAAAGTCAGGCCGTCATTGGCTGCCTGCCTGAGGTCGCTAGGCAACGGTTTTTTTTTTTTTTTTTTTTTTTTTTTTTTTTTTTTTTGTGTGTGTGTGTGTGTGTGTGTGTGGTGCTGAAGTCTGATCAACTTTGTTGATTTTTACTTCTGTAGGGAGTTCCCTCTTTATTTATTTATTCTTCTTTCAGCTTTAGTTTGGGCACACAGAAGGGTCCTTTAACTCGCTGCTTTTGGTGTGTGTTTGAAAACATGTGCGAGGAAGTGCTAAAGGACGATATGTCCTTAAATTATGGAGAATTCCGTAGGGATATTATTTACGGAGGCTCAAATACTATCACCTTTGGTACTTTATATTTGTGGTTGCGTAAGGGTTCTACCGCACCTACTGTGGTGAGTTGTGGTGTACTGCCACGTATCATGTCCAACTTCCGAAATAAGGTTCGTGCCTTCTCCTTGACCTTGTCTGAGAGGTAAGATTCACTTAAGGCTCGATGAATGTCATGATTTCGTATCCACCATTGGGCTCCTGTGATCCATCGTAGGCATCTGCTTTGTACAACCTGTAACTTCTTGTAGTTAGTTGCACACGTAGTACCCCAAGAGGTCGATCCATACAAAATAGATGGTTCGACTGTGGCGTGGTACAACTGGAGTTTCGTGCGTTGGCTGAGGTATGAGCTCTTCAGAAATGGGAGGAGAGCTCCCACCATTTTGAGGCCAGACGTCTTCTTCTCCATAATGTGATGACTATACAACAGTTTGGCGTCTAGATGCACTCCCAGGTATTTTACAGTTGTTGCCCAGGGGAGTGGCTGGTCTGATATCCGCAGGCGGTCATTGACGATGGGTCTCCGACGTGTGAAGACAATAACTTTTGTTTTTTCTGCATTGACCATTATTTTGTTCATGTGGGTCCAGTGGTCCACTACATCTAGTTGGCACTGCATCCGTGTGACGAGGTGGTCCATTCTGGTGCCTGCAGTGAGGAGCGCTGTGTCGTCGGCATAGAAACTGGCAGTAACATGTGGCACCATCGGGAGGTCGTTAATATATAAATTAAACAGCAGTGGAGAGATGACTGATCCTTGTGGAAGTCCTTCAAGGACAGGCCGTGTTGTTGAATTCTTGTCATCAATGCGAACATATAATCTGCGATCCTGAAGAAAATTGTCAAGAAGTTTTAAATAGCAGTCTGGTAGGGGAGTGGTACGTCGGAGCTTGACGATCAAGTTGCATCGCCATACTTTATCGTAAGCCTTCTCTATATCGAGAAAGACTCCAATAGTATGTCGTTTCTTGTTGAAATTGTCTTGGATAGATTCCGTGATGCGCAGTAGTTGTAACTCAGCCGATAGCTTCGCCTGGAAGCCAAAATGCTCCGGTCGGATGATGTTGTGTGCCACAAGGATGTCCAGCATGCATTTCAGTAGGACACGTTCCAGTACTTTCCCAGCGTCGGCAGTAAACTTATGATCCTGTAGCTGTCAGCGTGTGAGAGATCCTTGCCCGGATTTGGTATTGGCACTATTCTGGCAATCTGCCATGCCTCTGGGAAGTATCCAGTCCTGAGGCAGCTGTTCACTATCCGGGTGAGAAGCACAACAGGCTTTCTCGGGAGGTGTTTCAATTCCGTATTGCTGATTCTATCTGCTCCAGGTGAGGTGTGTTTACTATACTTGATAATCCTCCGAATTTCCTCCGGCGTTGTCAGCCGGGGCATAGTGTTAGTCGGGGCATCCCGAATAGCTTCCCATTCCGCCGCTGTGTCCTCCTCTGCACGGTGGAGTGCATCATCTCCATCCTCCGTGGGGGGCGTAGTCATCTGTTGTTGGTATGTATCCGCATACAGCTCCGCCTGCGCCAGTGAGTCGTACAAGAGGCCATGGGGTCCTCGAATTGCCCTTTTGGGGGGCTGTTGCTGTCTGAGACTTTTAACTATTCGCCATTCATCTTTGGTGCGTAATAGAAAGTTGTCCATTTTGAGTTCCCACGTGTGTTGCTTCCAGTCCTGAACCTTCAGCCGGAGTTCTCGGGTTAGTCTGTGAGTTTCCCGTCTATCGTCCGGATGGCGGTAACGGACCCATCGCTTCCGACAGCGATTGCGCCTTGTCTTAAGCTCCTGCAGTGGTGGTGGAAACTCGTCAAAAAAATGGCTCTGAGCACTATGGGACTCAACTGCTGTGGTCATCAGTCCCCTAGAACTTAGTACTACTTAAACCTAACTAACCTAAGGACATCACACACATCCATGCCCGAGGCAGGATTCGAACCTGCGACCATAGCAGTCGCACGGTTCCGGACTGCGCGCCTAGAACCGCGAGACCACCGCGGCCGGCGAAACTCGTCATAATTGACTTCTGGTTGCAGGTGCTCCGTGAGTGCACGTTGTTTCGCACTGGTAATCTTCTTCGTGAGTACTGCGACTGCCACATCAATCGCTTCTCTGGTAGTAACAACCTGGGTTGGTCGCACATTGTTGTTGAGGTACGCTTGGAACTGCTGCCAGTCGTGAGTTCTTGTCGTCGGCAGTGGGAGTTGCAAAGTAGCCCTCTCTATGATTCCTAACACCGGTCTGTGGTCCGACGAAAGATCATCCAGCGTCCGCAGATGGAGATTCGGGTTGATGTTCTTGATTATGACGATGTCTAGAACATCAGCGTCTTGTGTCTGGACGTAAGGTATCCTGGTCGGTTCCCGTGGTCCATGGACGGAAACATGTAAATTCTCAGCCAGTGCAAACAACATATGTCCTTTTGTGTTAGTCTTACGGGAATTCCAGGCAACATGTTTACTATTAAGATCCCCTCCAAGGAGGATCTTGTCGTAACCCTCTGTAACGGAGTAAAGATCTTCTGGGTGGAGAGGCTTCTTCGGGCTAAAGTAAGCCGCAATACAGGTAATGTTTCCGAGCGTCGTGTGGATTGTTACTTCCGTGGCCTCTAAAGTCTGGAGTTGGGGTAAACGTTCTTGGTGGTGACGAATACATTTTTTGATCAGAACTGCGGTCCCTCCACCCCGTTGGTCCCGTCTGTCCGTCCGGTAGATGTGCATGTTCCTCAAGCGGAGGTCAGATGACTCGCGGAGATGTGTTTCGGAGACAAATGCTACGTCTATCTTGTGGCGATGTAAGAAGTCCGTGAATTCTATTTTCTTCAGTTTCAGGCCGTTGGCATTCCAAATGCAGAAGTTAAGATTCCTCGCGTGATGCCGTCTATCCATTTAGGGTGTCTGAAAAGCTGTCAGTACGCTTTCTACAAGCGAGAGGATAGACGTCAGCTTCTGCTGGGGGGCGGTGAGTAGTTGAAGAATATCTGTTAACGCTGGTGTAAAGGTGGTCGACCAGGCAGATGACGTCTCCGCTGGTGTTGGAGTCCGCGGATGGGCATGTATTGCTTCGGAGTACGAGCGCTGTTGTCTTGTCTGTCGTAGAGTCACTCTGGGTGCCGGTTGTGGTCGAGAGGCGATTGTTTCCACAGGGAGAGGTGCCGCTTGTTGTTGGGTGGCCGGAATCGCTGCCATGGGCGAGTTCTTAAAAATTATAGGCCGTTGTGGGGTCGACTTCTTTGGTGTCCTTCTAGTATATTTCCGTAGGAGTTCTTGAAGTTTGGGGCAGCCACGGAAGGTCGCTGGATGTTTTTGTTCACAATTGGCGCACTTTGGGGGCGCCGTCCTAGGATGGGTACAATTCGATGATTGATGGGATCCACCGCAGCGGACGCAGCGTGCTGGCATGCTGCAGTAGTTCGCTGTATGCTCGAAACGTTGGCAATGCCGGCACTGGACTCGTCCTTCTTTACTATTATAGGTTTCGATTATCACTCGTGTGTAGAGCAGGTATTTGACATCATATATCTTGTCACTGTCTTTTCCGGATGGGAGGGTGACTCGGTACACAGGTTGCGATATCAATTGTTTCGTCTTCTCGTCGCATTCCTTAAATTGGTAGACTCGTAGCACTTTGAAGCCTTTTTCCTTGAGGGCATAGTAAAGTTGTTCTTCGGTAACTTCCGCCGGAAGGCGTTTGACAACTACTTTCAGTTCCCTGTCGTCTGGTGCTTGATGTGTAAAATAGGAGAAGTTGTGGTTCGTGAAGAATTTTATTGCACGCCTTTGGTCTTCGAAGGACTCAAAGTGGTATTTGATGCGGTCCTTTTGGTATATAGCTTTAAGGTTGCCCTCTAGAAGTCCGTTGAGCGTTTCATTGAGGTGAACGTAATCCTTTGTGTAGTAAATTGTGACTGGGGGCACTTTGCGAAGCCCATTCTTGTCTCTGTCCACGGCTTCTGCGGCATTAGAAGTTTGTGCCTGCGGCTTGTTGGTGGTTGATAGAGGCGCAGCTTGAGGTGTCAGTGGGGCGAATCGGTTCGTTGTGGGGATGGTCTCCGTTCGTCTCTTAGCCGGGTTGGCTAAGTCCTTGGCTAATGCGTTGCTTCTGCGCCGTTTGTTGTGTATGAGTGTAAAGTCCTCCTCTGCGTGTAGGGAGTCGTTGTCGTTGTCTGCTGGAAAGGCCGCTGCCATCTCCACGTCGTCGACCGGTTGGGTGGAATGCTGTGATTCGACATCTGAGTCCTCAGATGGAGATGCCAGACAGGTGTCGTTATCCTGCTATTGCGTTTCCCGTGAATAGCGGATAAGGCGTTGTATGTCCTTCAGCGTTTCATTGTCCTCCTCCCGACATATATCGAGTCTTCTGGCGTAGTCCTGGCGGTCGTCTTCATTGCTGCGTCCGTCGTGATGTGATGTATGGCCGACGTCCGAATACGGTTTCGTCGTGTGGTGTGTAGTTTTCTGCGGTCGAATAGCGCCTGTCGATCGTCGTTCTATCCTGTCATGAACCGGTGCCGTAGCCTGGGTCGTCAACCTGGGATCCGTCCTGTGTGGAGCGGCCGCTGGAGCGTCCGGCGGGCCAGGCCCAACCGACCGACCGGCGGCCGACTCCAGCGCGTCCGGGGCGGCTGCCCCGGCCGCGCGCGCATCGTCCTCGCTCGTCGGCATCGCGAACTCGACGAGGCAACGGAATTTTTTTGTTTTTTGTGTAGTGGTGCTGAAGTCTGATCAACTTCGTTGATTTTTACTTCTGTAGGGAATGGAAGGGGTAAAAATTTTCTCTTTATTTATTTATTCTTCTTTCAGCTTTAGTTTGGGCACACAGAAGGGTCCTTTAACTCGCTGCTTTTGGTGTGTGTTTGAAAACATGTGTGTAGAAGGGCTAAAGGACGATATGTCCTTAAATTATGGAGAATTCCGTAGGGATATCATTTACGGAGGCTCAAATACTATCGCCTTCGGTACTTTATATTTGTGGTTGCGTAAGGGTTCTACTGCACCTACTGTGGTGAGTTGTGGTGTACTGTCACGTATCATGTCCAACTTCCGAAATAAGGTTCGTGCCTTCTCCTTGACCTTGTCTGAGAGGTAAGATTCGCTTAAGGCTCGATGAATGTCATTATTTCGGATCCACCATTGGGCTCCTGTGATCCATCGTAGGCATCTGCTTTGTACAACCTATAACTTCTTGTAGTTAGTGGCACACGTAGTACCCCAAGAGGTCGATCCATACAAAGTAGATGGTTCGACTGTGGCATGGTACAACTGGAGTTTCATGCATTGGCCGAGGTATGAGCTCTTCAGAAAGGGGAGGAGAGCTCCCAGCATTTTGAGGCCAGATGTCTTCTTCTCCATAATGTGATGACTATACAACAGTTTGGCGTCTAGATGCACTCCCAGGTATTTTACAGTTGTTGCCCAGGGGAGTGGCTGGTCTGATATCCGCAGGCGGTCATTGACAATGGGTCTCCGACGTGTGAAGACAATAACTTTGGTTTTTTCTGCATTGACCGTTATTTTGTTCATGTGGGTCCAGTGGTCCACTAAATCTAGTTGGCACTGCATCCGTGTGACGAGGTGGTCCATTGTGGTGCCTGCAGTCAGGAGCGCTGTGTCGTCGGCATAGAAACTGGCAGTAACATGTGGCACCGTCGGGAGGTCGTTAATATATAAATTAAACAGCAGTGGAGAGATGACCGATCCTTGTGGAAGTCCTTCAAGGACAGGCCGTGTTGTTGAATTCTTGTCATCAATGCGAACATATAATCTGCGATCCTGAAGAAAATTGTCAAGAAGTTTTAAATAGCAGTCTGGTAGGGGTGTGGTACGTCGGAGCTTGACGATCAAGTTGCGTTGCCATACTTTATCGTAAGCCTTCTCTATATCGAGAAAGACTCCAATAGTATGTCGTTTCTTGTTGAAATTGTCTTGGATAGATTCCGTGATGCGCAGTAGTTGTAACTCAGCCGATAGCTTCGCCTGGAAGCCAAACTGCTCCGGTCGGATGATGTTGTGTGCCACAAGGATGTCCAGCATGCGTTTCAGTAGGACACGTTCCAGTACCTTTCCCAGCGTCGGCAGTAAACTTATGGGTCTGTAGCTGTCAGGGTGTGAGAGATCCTTGCTCGGTTTTGGTATTGGCACTATTCTGGCAATCTGCCATGCCTCTGGGAAGTATCCAGTCCTGAGGCAGCTGTTCACTATCCGGGTGAGAAGCACAACAGGCTTTCTCGGGAGGTGTTTCAATTCCGTATTGCTGATTCTATCTGCTCCAGGTGAGGTGTGTTTGCTATACTTGATAATCCTCCGAATTTCCTCCGGCGTTGTCAGCCGGGGCATAGTGTTAGTCGGGGCGTCCCGAATAGCTTCCCATTCCGCCGCTGTGTCCTCCTCTGCACGGTGGAGTGCATCATCTCCATCGTCCGTAGGGGGCGTAGTCATCTGTTGTTGGTATGTATCCGCATACAGTTCCGCCTGCGCCAGTGAGTCGTACAAGAGGCCATGGGGTCCTCGAATTGTCCTTTTGGGGGGCTGTTGCTGTCTGAGACTTTTAACTATTCGCCATTCATCTTTGGTGCGCAATAGAAAGTTGTCCATTTTGAGTTCCCACGTGTGTTGCTTCCAGTCCTGAACCTTCCGCCGGAGTTCTCGGGTTAGTCTGTGAGTTTCCCATCTATCGTCCGGATGGCGGTAACGGACCCATCGTTTCCGACAGCGATTGCGCCTTGTCTTAAGCTCCTGCAGTGGTGGTGGAAACTCGTCATAATTGACGTCTAGTTGCAGGTGCTCCGTGAGTGCTCGTTGTTTCGCACTGGTAATCTTCTTCGTAAGTACTGCGACTGCCACATCAATCGCTTCTCTGGTAGTAACAACCTGGGTTGGTCGCACATTGTTGTTGAGGTACGCTTGGAACTGCTGCCAGTCGTAAGTTCTTGTCGTCGGCAGTGGGAGTTGCGAAGTAGCCCTCTCTATGAGTCCTAACACTGGTTTGTGGTCCGACGAAAGATCATCCAGCGTCCGCAGATGGAGATTCGGGTTGATGTTCTTGATTATGGCGATGTCTAGAACATCAGCGTCTTGTGTCTGGACGTAAAGTATCCTCGTCGGTTCCCATGGTCCATGGACGGAAACATGTAAATTCTCAGCCAGTGCGAACAACATATGTCCTTTTGGGTTAGTCTTACGGGAATTCCAGGCAACATGTTTACTATTAAGATCCCCTCCAAGGAGGATCTTGTCGTAACCCTCTCTCACGGAGTAAAGATCTTCTGGGTGGAGAGGCTTATTTGGGCTAAGGTAAGCCGCAATACAGGTAATGTTTCCGAGCGTCGTGTGGATTGTTACTGCCGTGGCCTCTCCAAGTCTGGAGTTGGGGTAAACGTTCTTGGTGGTGACGAATACATTTTTTGATCAGAACTGCGGTCCCTACACCCTGCTGGTCCCAGCTGTCCGTCCGGTAGATGTGCATGTTCCTCAAGCGGAGGTCGGTTGACTTGCCGAGATGTGTTTCGGAGACAAATGCTACGTCTATCCTGTGGCGATGTAAGAAGTCCGAGAATTCTATTTTCTTCAGTTTCATGCCGTTGGCATTCCAAATGCAGAAGTTAAGTTTCCTCGCGTGATGCCGTCTATCCATTTAGGGTGTTTGAAAAGCTGTCAGTACGCTTTCTACAAGCGAGAGGATGGAGGTCAGCTTCTGCTGGAGGGCGGTGAGTAGTTGAACGGCAACGGAAAGACGCTGCCGTGCTGTCAATACCAAAGACTCGTCTCCCAGACTATAGCCACGCCATCTCTTTAACCGGGCTGGCGGCAAAGTACTTCGCTGTATAACCGCTGTGCAGCGCCACTATTACTTCTCAGCTATGACACAGAAAATAAAAATCTGCAAGCTTACGCAGCATAACTACATGTGTTACCTCATAAGAAATTGCTTACAATCAAAATTAGTAAGCGTATCAGCTCCCTTGGGAACGTACACAATTATTACCGAATGCAGAAAAAAAATTGTACCCATTCAAGAATCGTAAAGGATTGTTTTTATAGGTCGTAGATGGTGGCATGAAGATCATTCGAGGGTTGGATTCCCTCTCGTCTTCATCGAAGAGTTTCACTGCCTGGGCTACTCTCAGGGTGCGACTTCGACGTGGAAAATTCCCGCCGTTTCCTTGCCGTGTCGTCTGCTCGCCGTCACTACTGCTCGCCGTCCGGTCCTCCTCGCCGCCGCCGCCTGGTCGCCGCCTGCCGGTGCTCGCCGCCGCCGCCGCCGCCGCCGTTTGGTCGCTACCTGCCGGTCCTCGCCGCCGCCGCCGCCGCCGCCGCCGCCGCCTGCCGGGGCTCGCCGCCGCCGCCGCCTGGTCGCCGCCTGCCGCCTGCCGGGGCTCGCCGCCGCCGCCGCCGCCGCCGCCGCCGTCGCCTGCCGCCGCCGCCGCCGCCGCCGCCGCCTACCGGTCGCCGCCGTCGCCGTCTGGTCGCCGTCGTCGCCGTCTGGTCGCCGCCGCCGCCCTTCTCGCGCGCCGCCACAATGTCCCAACCCACCACCACCACCACTATCATTTTCACCTCTCCCTCCGCTGCTCCAACCACCATCACATGGAGCTCTTCCTCCACCCCACTTCCCGTCCTTCCTTCTCTCCCTGTCCACCCCACCCCTGCGCCACTTTCGGCTGTCACCACCCCCAACTCCTCCTCCCCTATCACTGTCGCCCCCTCGACAGCTACTGACTTTCCGCCGCTCCCCGCACCGCCTCCGACAGGCTCCAAGCCCGCACGGATCTCTGCCCGCCGTTCCACAGTCTCAGTGACACCCACGCCCCCTCCGTCTGCGTCATCCGCTGCTCAGGGTGGTCCTGCCCCCCGCCATCTCCCCCTGCAACCCGTACCCCTGCCCCCTCTCCACCCGGTCGTGCCCACGAAACCTTCAAAGCGCCCGAATGTTGACCCTTCCCCCGCAGTCTCCTCCAAAAAACCCCCAACCCCCGTGACCCACCCACCCCCATGGACGCGGCTCCGACCCCCGCCCCCGCCACGCCTGCCACCCACACCTTTGTCCTCTCCAATCCTGACCCTCAATTCCTTGATGCCCGCTTCCTCACCCTCGCCATCCGGAAATACTACCCCAATGCTCCCATCTCCCAACTGATTCCTCGCAAGGACTCGGTCCTCATAAAATCCCCCAGTGCTTCCCTCCACACCGATCTCCTCTCCCGCATCCCCCGTATCCAATTTGGCCAACGTGCAACCCTCACCCCCTATCACACACCGTCCTCTCCCCGTCAGCCTCAACCTCCCCGGCGTCCGCCAACCTTCACTGCTGTGATCACGAAGCTTAGCCCCGTGATCACGGAGGCTGATGTGTTGGCGGAACTCAACTCCCGGCCCGACATTGAAATCTGCTCGGCCCGTCGCATCTTCAATGATGCCGGGCCGACTTTTCTCATGCGGATATTCACCGAATCCTCCTCCTCCATTGACCGCCTCCTCACCGAGGGAGCCCTCATCTACAATCAGCGCCATAAGGTGGACCCCTCCCGTTCCCCAGTCCAATCCTACCGCTGCCAACGCTGTCTCACCTACAACGACCACATTACCTCTGCCTGCAAGAACCCCCCTACTTGTCCCCACTGCAAAGCTTCCCACTTCCTCAAGCATTGCCCCAACCTCACCGCTCCCCCCTCCTGCAACACTTGCAACGAACCACATCCTACCTACTCCTCGAAGTGTAAAGCAAAACCTCCACCAGTAACCCCTGAGCTCACCGTGCCTGTCCATCCTGTTGATGACCCCATCCACCCCAACAACTCGCCCCGCCCTCCCCCTACTGCTGAGGACATCATCCGCTTCACCACCATAGTGCTCCAAAACATCCACCCCTTCCAGCGCTCACACACTCTTTCCCAAATCGCCCTCGCTGCCCGTTCCATCTTCCATCTTACCACCTATGCCACATACTCCCACAACCAGGCCCACTTCACCTTCACCCCCCTCACCGCCCTTGTCTAACTCTCCACTCCCATGGTACAACAACCGTACTGTATCCTGTACCACAACATTCGCTCCCTGCCCACCCACAAACTCCTCTTCCTCCACACCCTACGTCAGCACCGCGTGGATGCCTTCATCCTAAATGAAACCTTCCTTCAACCCCGTATCTCCGTCTCCACGGCTCCTTACACTCTACACCGCACCGATAACCCGTACCCTCTCGCACGTGGCGGAGTTGCTATAGGCCACCTCAAGCACCTCCCTGTCCGGCCCCAACCTCTCCTTAACAATCCTGCCGAGCATCTCACCCTCAGCCTCTTCTTCCCCACCCTTACCATCACCTGTGCCACCATTTATGTCCGCCCTCGCACCCCCATCCCGTACGATTTCCTGGCCCACATTGACCGCACCTTCTCCACCTACGTGATTGCCGCCGACCTCAATATCCACAGCCGTGATCCTGCTGACCTCCGGCGGTGGCATCAGTTTCTCACCACTCTCCAGGGAGACCTGGTTCCCCTGCCTCAGCACACCCGGCCCGAATCCAACACCACTCCTGATGTTGTCCTTGCCTCTCCAAACCTCCTTGGGCGCATCACCGCGGCTGTCCTTGACCTCATTGGCAGTGACCATGCTCCTGTCCTCCTCACTATCTCTAACGGTCGCCATCCCCGCCATGCTCCTCGCCCTGCCGTCCCTCCTAAACTTGTCCATGATTACTCCCGTGCCAACTGGGATGCCTACCGGGATTCCATTCACGCCCAGGTTGACGGCCACAACCTTACCCTCCAGTCTCCTGATGACATCTCTCGCACTGCTGCCTTCCTGCACCAGACCTTGTCTGACGCCGTCGCCACCCATATCCCCACCAAAGCCATCCACCCTCACCGCCCCGCCCTGCCTCCACAGGCCGTCCTTCTCCTTCGCGAGTCCCGCCGCCTCTACCGCTCTTTTCTCCGCACTCGTGACCGGGATACACTTACCCGCCACCGGCAATTACAGCGACACATCCGCAACCTGCTTGTTGCGAAGAAACGCCGAGCCTGGCGCCAGACATGTACACAACTCAACACCACGCACCCCATCAACTCTTCCAAGTATTGGTCTGCTTTCCACCGCCTTAATGGGAACCGCCCCACCCCCCAGTACCCTCTCCTCGTTAATGACCGTCCCTTTCCTGACAACCTCAGTAAGGCCAACCACTTTGCCTCCCACCTCTCTGATGTTTTTTCCATCCCAGATGATCCCCACTTTGATTATTCCCTCTTCCCTGATGTCATGGACCGTACGAATACCTCTGTTCCTCCCCTTGCTCCTAGCTTCCAGTACTTGGGCCACACCCCTCCTTCTGCACTTAACACTCCCATCACTACACAGGACATCAGCCTCACACTCCGCACTAAACGCAACACTGCTCCCGGCCACGACTGCGTTACCTACCGCCACCTCAAACACTGCCCTCCCTCCTTCCTTTCCCTCCTTGCCACCCTCTACAATGTCATCCTTGCCACAGGCTTCTATCCCGCCCTGTGGAAAACCTCCCGTATCCTGATGTTCTCCAAACCCAATAAGCCTCCATCTGATGCCTCTTCCTATCGTCCTATCTGTCTCACATCGGTGTTCAGCAAGCTCTTGGAATCCATCCTTTCCCGGCGCATCCATCTCCACCTCCACCAAAACCACCTCCTCCCAAACACCCAATGTGGCTTTCGACCTTCCTTCTCTGCTGATGACCAACTCCTCCGCCTCACTCATCTCCTCTCCCTCCAGCTTAACTCCCGTCGCTCCGCCATTTTTGTCTCACTTGACCTCGAAAAGGCCTACGACCGTGTCTGGCATCCCGGTCTCCTGTTTAAACTCCAAACCTACGCCCTTCCTATCAACTATATCCGTCTGGTGGCCTCCTTCCTCTCCCACCGCCCCTCCTATGTTACCATCCATAATGCCAATTCCCACACCTTCTACCCCTCTGCCGGTGTGCCCCAGGGCTCTGTCCTCTCCCCTCTCCTCTACCTCCTGTACACAGCAGATATGCCCCAACCCCCCCCACCAGTACACCTCTTGCAATATGCTGATGACACCGCATTCCTCGCCCTCGCTCCTACCCTCCAACGGTCCCAACGCCTTCTCCAGAATCACCTTGACCTTTTTGCTGCATGGTGTAACCAATGGCTCCTGAAACTCAATCCTTCCAAGACCCAGGCAATCATCGTAGGTCGTACCACTCGCTCCTTCCGGCTCCTGGATTTCTCCCTTACTGTCTGCGCACGTCCTGTCCGCCTCACCCCCACCCTCACCTACCTTGGCCTCACCATTGACCGTCACCTCACCTGGCTACCTCATCTCTGCTCCATCCAATCCAAAGCCCGCAACCGCCTCCGACTCCTCAAACTCCTCTCTGGCCGGACATGGGGGTTGCACCCCTCTACCATCCTCCACACCTACAAATCCTTAATCCGTCCCATCCTCTGTTACGCCAGTCCTGCCTGGATATCTGCCCCCCCCCCCCAAATTCTATCAGTCCCTCCAGATCCTTGAGCGTCATGCACTCCGCCTTGCCTTCCGTATCCGCCTCCCGTCCCCCACGCGGATCCTCTATGATCTCATTCCTTTCCCCCATCTCCTCCTATTCCTCGAACATATCCGCATCCTCTACACCTCCCGCCGTCTTGAACCCCCTCACCCCCTGGTTGCTCCTCTCCTCTCCCATCCCCGCCCCCTGCCACGTCTTCACCGTTGTGTCCCCCCTACCCTCCATCTCTACACCCTCCATCTCCTTTCCCAAGGTGGCTTCCGTCAACTCCCCCTCCCGGATGATGCCCTCTCTCCCTCCATTTATCTTTCCTATCAACTCTGATCCTCACTCCCCCTCCTTTCCTCCGTCCTTTCCCTGGGCTCCCTCTTCCTCCCGCCCTTCCCTCCTGTGTTTTCTCCCCGCCCATCCTCCCCCTAGGTCCCTTCTCCCCCCCCGGGTCCTTTTGCATTCCCCTCCTCTGCCTTCCCCACTCCCTGGCCCGTCTGCTCAGCGCCCCCCACCCCTCTTATGGGTCCTCATTCTCCACTGGCTTCTTTCCCCCCTCCCACCCTTCCCCTTTTCCTCTCCTTCCCCCCCTTTTTTTATTTCTCCGTTATCTGTCCTGTTTCCCCCCAACCTGCTCTCGGCTGTGGTATGTCATGTTTGTGCCCACTTTTTAGTGCCGTGTTTAAGTGAGTGTTCAGTGTTGTTCGTCCTTCCACAGTGATGCGAACAGAAATCATGCTGTCGCTGGGTGTGCATTTTATATTTTGCGAACAGAAACCAGACTGTCGCCGTGTTTTTTAACTGTCTGTCTGTTATTTTTCTGCTTCTTGTGTATTTTCTTAGTATCATCAACCCTGTGTTTTATGTTTTAAGTTCTAGAATTTTCTGCCATTTTACCTTTAAATCACCGATTTTGTCGCCAACTGTTATTTTTTTCTTATCTTCATCTTTTTAACACAACTTCTGTAGGCTGAAGAGCGGCGTAGTAAGCTGCTGCCAGCCCGCCCCCTTCGGGGGGAATTGAAATTCAATAAAGAAAAAAAAAAAAAAAGCATGAAGATTGCAAATCAAAGGGTTGGATCCCCTCATTCGAAGGCGCCAGATTCCAAAGCCTGGGCTAGTCTCTGGTTGGAATCTCCGCTTTCGACGATTGTGTTCGTCTGTCTGCCTGCCTGCCTGCCTGCCGCTTACTGTTGTAGCTGTTCGTCCGTCCGTCCGTCCGTCCGTCAGTCCGTCAGTCTGCCTGCTCGCTGTCCGTCTCCGCTGCTGCCTGCTGTCCGTCTGTTCGCCGCCGCCGCCGCCGCCGCCTGCTGTCCGTCCGTCTGTTCGCCGCCGCTGCCTGCTGTCCGTCCGTCTGTTCGCTGACGGCCGGTGCTCGCCGCCGCCGCCGCCGCCGCCGCCGCCGCCGTCGCCATCCGCCCTGGTCGTCCGACCGTCTGCGTCTTCGCCTGTTCTCAGTTTGTGTCATTTCCTTTTCGTGCTGTGCGTTTTTTCCTCCTGTCGTCATGTCCGCCCCCACCACCACCGTCACTACTACCACCACCGCCATCGTCTATACATCCCCTTCCGCCGCCTCCACCACTATAACTTGGTGTGCCCAGTCTCACCCCCCTCCTTCCATCCCACCTCTCCTCACTCTCCCTTCACCCTCTATCTTTGTCGCCCCCTCTCCCGCTTCTTCCTCTCGCTCCTCTCGTTCCGATCCTTTCCCCCCACTCCCCCAGCCTGTCACTGCAGCTTCGGCTCGGGTGGTGGCCCGTCGGGCCACTGTCCACGCCCAGCTCTCCCCGTCACCTTCGCCAGCACCGCCGCCACTGCCACCGTCATCGTCATCGTCGCCGTCGCCGTCGTCTTCGCCTTCGCCTTCACCGTCACCGTCACCATCTCCGGCGCCGACTCCGGCCCCGGGACCTGCCCCTCCCCGCCATATTCCAGTTGTTCCCATCCCCCACACCTCCTCCGCCGCCGTCAAGCGCCCCAGTGGCACTCCTGTCTCGTCTGCTCCAAAAAAGGCTCCACCTCGTCCCACTTCCCCCACCCCTGATGCCATGGATGTCTCCCCCGCCCGTCTCTGCCCCCTCCTCCTCCTCCTCTACCGCCTCCTCCTACCGCTACCTCCTCTCCCGTCCAGATCCCTCCCTCGTTGAAGCCCGGAACCTCACCCTCTTCCTTCGCCAGAATTGTCCTGGTGCCCCCATCTCCCTCCTCACTCCTCGCCGTGATTCGGTACTCATCTCCTCCCCCACCCTACCCTCCACACGGACCTCCTTTCCCGCATCCGTATCACCCGATTTGGCCCTCTTGCCTCTCTCACCCCTGTTCCCTCGACACCTCCCTCCCGCCAACCCCAACCTCCGCGTCGCCCGCCGACCCTCACCGCCGTGATCACTCGGCTCAGTCCAGTGATCACGGAGGAGGAGGTGTTGGCGGAGCTTCAGGCCCATCCCCATCTGGAGGTGTGTGCGGTTCGCCGGATCCATAACGCTGCCGGCCCCACCCGCCTTATGCGCGTTTTTTCTGAGCACGCCCCCTCCATAGACCGTCTCCTGAAGGAGGGTGCCCTCCTTTTTAACCAGCGTTATAAGGTTGACCCCTCCCGTTCCCCTCCTCAATGCCTGCGCTGCCAGAGGTGTCTGCGCTATAACGCGCACCCCACAGCTGAGTGCCGCGAGGCCACCACCTGCCCGCATTGTAGGCAAGCGCACTTCCTCAGGCAGTGCCCTAACCTCCAATCCCCTCCTTCCTGCAATATCTGCAATCTCCCCCATCCCACCTACTCCCAAAAGTGTAAAGCCCGACCCCCTCCGACCACTCCTGAACTGACCGTCCCTGTCCGTCCCCTGGACGCCCCCACCCGTCCGGGCAATTCCCTTCGTCCCACCCCCACCGCTGAGGACATCATCAGGTTCATCACCATCGTCCTTCAAAATGTTCATCCCTTTCAGCGCCCCCACACCCTCCAGCAGATCTCCCTTGCCGCCCGTTCCATCTTCCAACTCAAGATGTACGCCACCTACTCCAACAACCAGGCCCATTTCACCTTCTCCCGTCTTGACACCCTCGTCTAAATCCCTGTCATGGCGCGACAGCAACGTATCCTTTTCAACAAAATCCGCTCCCTCTCCGCCAACAAGAACCTCTTCCTGCACACCCTTGCCACCCACCGCGTGGATGCCTTCCTCCTCAATGAAACCTTCCTCCAACCCCACCACTCCATCCACACCTCACCCTATCTCATCCACCGCTCCGATAACCCCCCCCCCCCCAATTGCGCGTGGCGGAGTTGCCATTGGTCACCACCGCCAGATCCCCGTTCGGCTCCAACCTCTCCTTCCCGACCCCACTGAACACCTAATCCTTAGTCTCTTCTTCCCCGGCCTTACCGTTACCTGCGCCACCATCTATGTCCGCCCTAACGCCCCTATTCCATTCGACTTCCTCTCCCACATTGACCGTACCTTCTCCTCCTATGTGATCGCCGCCGACCTCAACATCCATAGTCGTTCCGCCGCCCAGTTACGGCGGTGGCATCGGTTCCTCTCCACCCTTCAAGGCGACCTCATCCCCATCCCCCAGCATACCCGTCCTGAATCCAACTCCACTCCTGATGTTATCCTCTCCTCCCCCAACCTCCTTGGCCGCATCACGGTGGATGTCCTGGAGCCTATTGGTAGCGACCATCTCCCTGTCCTCCTCACCGTTTCAGACGGTGGTCGCCCTCGCCCCGACCCTCGTACTGACCCTCCCCCTAAGTATGTCCACGACTATTCCCGTGCCGACTGGAATGCCTACCGGGATACCCTTTCCACCCAGGTCGATAGCCACCCTTTCACCTACCATCACCCCGATGATATCACCCATGCTGCCTCCTTTCTCCAGCAGACCTTGTCTGAGGCCGTGGAGGCCCACGTCCCTACTGTCGCCATCCACCCCCACCGTCCTACCTTACCCCCACAGGCCATTCTCCTCCTCCGTGAATTCCATCGTCTCTACCGTGCCTTCCTCCGCACGCATGACCCAGACACACTACGACGCCAACGGCAACTCCAGCGACACATTCGTAATTTGCTCGCGGCTAAGAAACGCCGGGACTGGCGACAGACATGCACCCGTTTAAATGCTACCCTATCAATCAACTCATCCAAGTTCTGGTCGGCCTTCCGTCGCCTTACCGGAACTAAACCCTCCCCTTATTATCCTCTTCTCCATGATGATCACCCTTTCCCTGACTCCCTTAGAAAGGCCAATCACTTTGCCTCCTACCTCTCCGATGTATTTTCCATCCCCGATGATCCCCAGTGCGATTACTCCCTCTTCCCGGATATCCGCGATCGAACTGACACCTCTGTCCCTCCCCTCACTCCTGGTTTCCAGTACTTGGACAACATTGCACACATGGAACTCAATGCCCCTATCACTACACAGGATCTCATTGCTACACTCCGCACAAAACGTAACACCGCTCCTGGTCACGATCGTGTCGCCTACCGTCACCTTCGTGAAGCTCCTGTCCTTTTCCTCTCCACCCTGGCCAGGCTCTACAATGTAGTCCTGTCCACCGGTTACTACCCCGACCTGTGGAAAACCTCCCGTATCCTCATGTTCCTTAAACCCGGCAAACCGCCGTCCGCCATCTCCTCCTACCGCCCCATCAGCCTTACCTCGGTCTTCAGCAGGGTCCTGGAATCTATCCTCACCCGCCGCATCCACCAGCATCTCCGCCAGCACCGCCTCCCTCCCAATACCCAGTGTGGCTTTCGGCCGTCCTTCTCTTCCGACGACCTTCTCCTTCACCTCACTCATCTCCTTTCCGAACAGCTTAATTCCCGTCGCTCTGCAATCTTCCTCTCCCTGGACCTCGAACGTGCCTATGACTGCGTATGGCATTCCGGTCTCCTCTTCAAGCTCCAAACCTTCGCCCTTCCCATTAACTACGTCCGTCTGATCGGCTCCTTTCTCTCCCGCCGTCCTTCCTATGTCACCGTCCATATCTCAGATTCCTACACCTTTTTCCCCTCTGCCGGTGTGCCCCAAGGCTCCGTCCTCTCCCCCCGTCTGTACCTTTTGTACACGGCGGACATGCCGCCGCCGTCAGCCCCCGTCCACCTTCTCCAGTTTGCCGATGACACCGCCTTCCTTGCCCTTGCCCCCACCCTACAGCGCTCTCAACACCTTCTCCAGTCCCATCTTGACCGGTTCACCGCTTGGTGCAACCAGTGGTTGCTCAAGGTCAATCCGTCCAAAACCCAGGCGATCATTGTAGGCAAAACCACCCCTTCCTTCCGCCTCCTTGATTTCTACATCACCATCTACGGCCGTCTTATCGCCCTCACTCCACCCTTAAGTACCTCGCCTCTCCTGGACTCCCCACCTCCGGACAATCCAAGCCAAGGCACGCTCCCGACTCAATCTCCTCAAGCTCCTCTCCGGCCGTACGTGGGGTCTGGACCCCTCCACCATCCTCCACACCTATAAATCCCTCATCCGACCTATCCTTTGTTATGCCCATCCGGCTTGGATCTCCGCCCCCCTCCCTTTTATAAATCCCTCCAAATCCTTGAACGCCATGCTCTCCGCCTCGCCTATCGCATCCATCTCCCCTCCCCCACGCGGATCCTGTATGATCTCATCCCCTTCCCCCACCTCCTCCTTTTCCTTGAAAGGATACGGATCCTGTACACCTCCCGTAAACTCTACCCTACTCACCCGCTCATCTCCCCGATCCTCACCCACCCCCGCCCGCTGCCGCGCCTGTATTCCCATGTCCCACCCGGTCTCCATCTCTCAACCCTCATTACCCTCTCCCAAGGTGGCTTCCGCCAGCTCCCCCTCCCTGATGATGTCCTCCTCCCCTGCATCTACCCCTCCTATCAACTTTGACCCTGCCTCACCCCCACTTCCGGTGTCCTTTCCCTTAGGCACCCTCCCTCCCTTCTCTTCTCTTCCCTTCCCTTCTCTTTCATTTTCCCACGTCCCCTCCCACCACCGCTCTTGCCCCGGGCTTCCCCTCCCCCTTCCTCCCTCCCCGCCTTTCTCCCCTGCCCGTGGCATCTCTGCTCTCCCCTCTCGCTCTCCCACTCCCCTTCCTCCTCCTCCTCTCTTGGCAGGTCCCCGGACTCGCACACGCATAGTGAACATTCGCGCGCCGGAGGTCATCGCCATTAGTGTCTCGTGTGTGTGTCTTTGTTTGTGTTTAGTGTTTGTTCGCCGGAACGCCGCCACTGTTCACGTGTACCATCGCCATCATCCCTATTTTGTGCACCGTGTCCACTAGTGTCAGTGATGTTTTCTCCTCAGGCGTGAACGGCTCCGTGTTTTTTTTTTTTTTTGGTGTCTACATTGTTTTGCCCGCCATTTTTGATTGTATTCTCTGTGTCCCCTCTATTTCTTACTTATTGTAAATCTCAAGGCTGAAGAGCGGCGTACTCAGCTGCTGACAGCCCGCCTTGTGTAAGGTGATAAAAATTACAATAAAGGAAAGCATGAAGATTACACAGTTCAAATTCTGAGAAGGCAATCAAATCTCAATTTTTGGAGGCCTCTGATCAAATGTGATCTGCGGCCGTAATTAGAATATGAATATGGTGTTGGTCATGGAGATCAATAGCGTTACTTATCTGCAGCGTTTCCTTTTCCGTCTTTGTAATGGTGTCTTCTGTTCGTTAATGGTGGTTTTAAGAAGTGCTTGATCGCAGTTAACGAATTCGCGTCTTGCATCCCTCTGTTAATGCTAACTGTCATTTACCAACGTAAATTAATCGCAAGTAACAACTAGAGGCACTTGCAAGTACAATACTAATTATCTGCTAACTGGTATTTCTGGCCGGGTGAAAAATGCCAGTGCAACCAAATGATATGTTTTCGCCTGTAAATACAACTATTAGTACTTGTCAGGACCTAAGATTAACGTCTTCCGTTACCAAAGGGGCAAAAAGTTATATGAGATCGTGTTGTTTATATTTGCAACTATTCTTCCTCATTTGTTACATGATATACAAAAGTTACGCTTGTGCACAGAAAAAAATTCTCTGGACAAAACAGTCAGAGGTAATTATGTTTTACATTTCTTTTTTTTCCTTTATTGTTTTTTAATAACCCTGCTCATGCGGGCAGATGTGGGCTGGCAGCAGCACAATTCACCGCTCTTCAGCCAAGAGACTACATAAAACAACACAGCAGTAATGGTACGTACGTAAACTATGGAGATAAAAGATGAAGTTTCCACATGAAAAGGGGGAAGAAAGGGCGTTAAAATTTACAAAACAGGGGTAGTTTCACGAGGCATGTTTATATAAAATCCACATATAATTAAAATGACACTTGACGAAGACGAGCACATAAACACTGGTGGCACGAAGAGTACAATTAAATACGCTGATCACAGCAATGAGAGCCACATGGGACGACGACACTGACCACACACTGCACACGGCGAGCGCCGAAACGCGATAGCATAACTTACATTAAAATCAGAAGGACCTGCCAAAGGATGGGAGGTTAGAGAGGAGGGAGAGAGGAAAGATAGAAAGATGGTCGGTGCATGAGGGGAGGGCGCAGGAAGGGACACAAGGGGAGAGCCGGTAGCACACCATTGGCAGGAGACAGGGAGGGTGGGGAGGGAGCAGCCTAGGAAAGAGCTCAAGGACTGGGAAAGGAAAAGTGAGAAAGATGCCGGGGGGGGGGGGGGTCAGGAGGGAGAAAACAGCAGATAGGGAGGGGAAGGAGGTTAAGTGCAAGGGAAGAGAAGAGTGGAGGCCAGTTTCAGACTTGGAAGGAAGGATAAATATTGGGGTGAAGCACGTCATCCAAGATGGGAGATGTTAGAAGTTCCTTTTGGATAAGAGGTGGAGGGTGATGACTTGGAGAGAGGGTGGAACACATCAGTAAAGGTACAGTAGGAGGTGTGGAATGGAAAGGAAAGGAACACCAGGGGGTGAGGGGGATCGAGGCAGCTGTTGGTGTAGAGGATACAGATATGTTTAAGGAAATGGAGGAGATGTGGGAAGGGGATGACGTCATTCAGGATCCTCATGGGGGAGAGGAGACAGATACAGAAAGTGAGGCAGTACACATGACATTCAAGAATTTGGCGGATTTTATAGAAATTAGGAGGGGCAGAGATCCAGGTGACACTGGCATAACAAAGAATGGGACAGATCAAGGATTTTTAGGTAGGAAGAATACAAGCCCCAAGTCCACCTGAAGAAGAGTTTCAGGAGGTGGAGTCTGCTGTGGGCTTTGCATTGGATGGTAGAGAGATGCTGAGTCCAAGTGAGGTTACGGTCAAGGTGAGGCCAAGGTATTTCAAGATGGGGTTAGGATAGGGCAGTAATAGATGGGGAGGTAGAAATCAGGGAGTCAGAAGGAGTGGGAAGAGAATACCATAATGAGTGCATGGTTTTGGAAGGATTGATTTGATGGAGCCACTGGCTGCACCAAGTAGTAAACTGGTTTAGGTGGGTTTGGAGGAAGCGCTGGGACAATTGAAAGTTAGGATAGAGAGCAAGGAAGGCGGTGTCATCAGCATATTGAAGGAGATCGTGGGTGAGATGGTTTGGGCATATCAGTGGTCTACAGGAGATATAGAAGAGGAGAAAGGATGGAGCCCTGGGGGCATACTTGTGGTAAGGTAGAACATATGGGAATTGGCATTGTGAATGGTGACATAGGATGGACGGTGGAGAGGTAGGAGGCAGTGAGATGGATAAAGTACATAGGAAGGGTGTAGGTTTGGAGCTTGAAAAGGAGTCCTAAATGCCATACACGGTCATAGGCATTCTGGAGATTAAGGGAAAAAAAATAGCAGAGCAATGGGGTGGAGGGCAGGGAAAGGGGGGGGGGCAGGGTGAGGCAGAACATGGAGCTGGTGCAGGGTAGGGCAGGGTGCAGGGGCAGGGCAGGGCGTTGGGGGAGGGCGACAGACAAAAGGGATGGTGTGATTGACTGGGATGTGGTCACTGCCAATGGGATCGAGGACTCCTGCATTGTTACACCCAAGGAGGTTGGGGGAAGCGAGGACAGTATTGGAGATGGTGTTACTTTTGGGACAGGTATGCTGAGGAAGGGACAAAGTCACCTCGGATGGTGGAATGGAACTGATACCACCACCAGGGGGTTCGCAGGGTCGTAGCTATGAATGTTAAGGTCTGCAGCAATCACAAAGGTGGACAAGGTGCAGTCAGTAAGGGAGAGGAATTCATAGGCGATGGGCACTGGAGGACAGACATAGATTCTGAAACAGGTGACAGTGAGGGCAGGGGGGAGGGAAAGACACTGAGGATCAGGCGTTCGGTACCATCATTCAGCAGGGGCTGTTGCCACACAGGGATATGCTTCAGGTTGCCAATAGTGACCCCATCTCATGTTAATGGGCAGGGATTATCAGTAAGGTTAAGGACATTGGGAGAGGTGTCGACAATGTGGTAAGGCTGTAGGAAGATTTCATTCAGGATGAAGGCATCAACCTGGTGTTGGGACATAGTAAGCATGAATAGGGGCTTGTTTGCAGGGAAGGGGAGGATATTTTGATAAAGGATACTCTCGTTGTGCCTGGACAGAGAGAGTGGAAGTGGAAGGAGGTCAGGCAAGAAAGGTTTTGTAGAGGGTGTCGAGATAGGTAAGGACAAAGTGGCTTGGTTATGGGAGTAGGTGGTGTAGGTATTCAGGTGCAAAATGGAACAGGTGGTGAGGGAGATCTGCTGGAGGGTGTGTGGGCGTTTTAAGGGGTGGATGTTTTGAAGTACGATGGTAAGGAAACAGATGATGTCTTTGTCTGTGGAGGTGAGGATGGGTAGATGGAAGTGTTAGGGTGGAGGGTTTTATCAATGGTTCAAATGGGGACGGTGAGCTCTAGTTTGGTTCACAGGGGGTTTGCTTGCATTTAGAGGATTAGGTGGGCTGGGCTTCATTACATGTATTTCAGCAAGGAGGGGAGACCAGGTTGGGACACTTTTTGAGGAAATGAGAGGCTTTGCGATGGGGGCAGGTGGGAGGACTTTCACAGGCAGAGGAAAGGCTAACGTTACAGACAAGGCCCTTTTGGCATAGGTATAACTGTGGGGGGGAGTGGGAGGAGCCAACAGGGTTCTGGCAGTCACAAATAAGGGCTCCCTATGTGAGTAGGTGGTCGATGGAGAAGGGGGATTTGGTGAAAAGATGCATAAAGAAGGTGCAGCCGGAGTCACTGTAGATACTGCAGGCGAAGCATATTTTGAGTGTAGTATGCGCATTCAGTTCCGCCAACACCTCCATCTCCATGACCACAGGTCTGAGCTTTGTGGTCATGGTGGTGAAGGTCGGAGGGGAGTGGAGGTTTGGGGATAGTGGGGATAGAGGATGGGATAAGAAAGGGTGTAAGGGTGGCATGGGAGCCAAAGGTGACACGGGAAATCTTTTTGAGGTGGTCAGTGCCGAGGGAGGGATTGAGGTATTCGATAAGGATGGAGTCCTTTTGGGGAATGAGTTGAGAAATGGGGGCACTGGGGAAGCTTTTGCAGATTTACAAGGTGAGGGCATGGGCAGGAAGGAACTGGGGGTTGCAATGGGAGAGGATGAAGGTGTGCATGGCAGGTGGTTGGAATGTGGGAATAGGGGGTGTATCCATGGGTTGTCAGAAATGGTGGGTGATGGAGACGGTTTTTTCGTGGAGGGGAGGAGTGGAGTTGACACTATGTTGTTTAGGGTGTTTTTTGCTGAGGGCAGCCTTGGTAGAAGGGTGAGGGGTAGGGTTAAGTGGAAGGTCAGGGGAGGCAGGCCTTTTTTGGGGTGCAGAGGTGCCAACAGGAGGTGGTGTCAGCGAATTGTCTGGGATGGTGACTGTGGCCTCACAGGCTGGATTTGGAGGGCAACTGGCGAGGGGTATCTCATGAGGAAGGATGGTGACGGCAGTGACGGGGGAGGGGGTGGAGCTGGGAGGGGGAGCAGTAGTGGACTGATAAGTGTTGGTATAGAGTATTTAGAAGGATGTGGAGGGGGATGGAACAGTAATAGTAGGAGGTTTGGCATCAGGAGCGGGGGGCATAGGAGATACTCCATGACGCGATGGTGGGGGAATGGGAGGGGGCCGTGTAGATGGTGGTGGTGAGTACATGTTGAAATGGGAATGTGCCTACCATCGACGAGCGTCACCAAGTTAGGTAAATGATGGGCATGGAGATCATGCAGAACAGGGGAAGATGAAGAGAAAGATACAGCACAGTGATGACGCGCAGCCAGCACAGACCGACAAGTGCCAGGCAGGATGTGGTGCACGGTGGACAGAGGGCAGGAGGTGGTGGACGGCCATCAGCAGAACCAGAAGCGGTGGGCGACGGCGACGGCAGCGGCAGATGGCAGCGACACAGTGCACTGAGCTTCCAACTGGAGCATCGGTTTTGGTTTGGTTTTGTTTTGTTTTGCTTTAGGGCGCAAGAAACAACTGGGGTCATAAGTGTGCAAGTCAAAACTGTAGAACACCAAGACAGAGAGGAGATAAAAACGACTATACATCAGGCCCTACTGACGTAAGAGAAGGCAGTTTAGAACAGGGGCATGTAGAAAGGGCTTAAAGAGGCTCCATACGGAAACAGACCCAAAACAAAAAATTAAATATGCTTCACCATGTTGCTTTGGCCGATAAAAATTAAAACATGGTCGACAGCCCATGCATCATTTGCTAAAATGGACGAAAACTCAGACGGCAAACCCAAGTGGGACCACAAATGGCTAAAAAATAGATATTCTGTCACGAAGTGGCGGACAGTTAAAACTTGGGCGCAATTTGTACACAGTGGTGGGGTAGCGCCAATTATAAAATGACGATGGCTAATAAGGCAGTGTGCAATATGCAGTGTAGTTAAAATAACTTCGTCCTGGCGGGAGGGCCGATAGGAGGTCGTCCAAGCTGCTGGGAGAGGCTTAACAAGCTGGAGTTATTCCCGTGAAGGGAGGACCATTGGCGATGCCAAAGGGACACTACCTGCTGACAGACGTCAACACAGAGATCATCGCAGAGAATACATGAACTAGCAGGCTGTGGTACGTGGACTGCAGCCTTGGCAGCAGCGTCAGCAGTCTCGTTTCCTGAAAGACCGATTTGACCAGGAACCCACAAAAACTACACAGTGACTCCACCAGGAAATCTGCAAATAATGCAGGCTGTCACAGATCTCTCCCAGCCCTACTATTCATCCAATACTTACTATTACTCGTATTTCAGCTGTGTGAGTATTGTTTAGCAACTTGAGGCGGCCAGAGAAGGATTAGAGCCACAGTAGTGTCGAAAATTTAGTAGTATGTCAATTACGGGTGCAATCGTAAACAAATATCATACTATCACTCCAGAGAGACTGGAGACTGGAATACACTGTTTTTCTAGGTTGTTCCTGTGTTATGGAAATGGTACAACCACGAACGATAACTATACATATCCTAAGTGTTTGAAAGGGCACTTCGAAAACACCCCATATACTTTTTCATATTCTGCACAAAATATGAGACAGAGGATTGAGATAAATTTGCATCACAGACAAAGCGACGAGGTAAAGAGTTACATTCAGCCTGAGCCAGCATTCAACCTGAGCTCGCATTCAGCAACATTGTGGGCCAGCAAGTGTACCGACATCAGTGATATCTTGGTTGTAGCCCCAATGAGCCCCATAAGCGTAACAGCTGTTAGTGTTTGCTGTAGAGTGTATTTTTATACCGAGTCAGGGTGACAAAAACAACTTAAAGAATTCTTTATCTCTAGTTCTTATGTAGCGATAACATATGTGTAACCTCCGACAATGAAGGCCGCCTTAAAATGTCATGTAAAATTTCTAGTAATATTTGCACAGTTTTCTACGCACTTAGGAAGTTTCTTTAAAACTGCAACACGTCACGAAGAAAAGACGTGACACTAGAGCTGTGGAGAATAATGGTAGCTAACGCATTAATCAAGATTATCGGGGAGTGTAGTAGAAAATCTGAAAATAGAACGGCTGGAACTAAAAGTTTTCATACCCAATACGCAAGAAAGAAATCAAGTTAGACGCCAACATCTACTAAGACAGCTTCCTATTGCTAACCGGTAACAAAGTTCGCAGCTCGTGGTCGTGCGATAGCGTTCTCACTTCCCGCGCCCGGGTTCCCGGGTTCGATTCCCGGCGGGGTCAGGGATTTTCTAGTTCTTGGTCCATGCGGAGAACATGTTTCTACCCTACAGCCATTTCAAACCTATGGTTATTTGTGAGGATGTGGCAGCGAATGCATGACTGACTTTCAGAAGTCTTTGGCCCATCATTCAGTCTAGATACGACTGTACATCAGGGAATGCATTTCCAATAGAGTGTAATGTAGTTTATTAAGTTCAATGCAGAAGATTTTCTGCATAAAGTTTTTAAATAGCAGTTGGAGTAGTTTAGAATGACTATTTCGTGACTGTCACGAGTTAAAAATTGAAAGAGAAGTTGCTTATTAATGAGAGATATATTTTGCGGCAAATTAATAGCTGAATTCGGCAATTGACAGTTGCATCCAATAAATGATGAGTTCAGATACTGTCCGGCTACAACTTTTAAATAAAATTTATTCCTAAGCTGCTTCGCAGTATATCACCAAAGTACCTAGGTTATCAGCAGCATCCACGTCATTTGTCTCCCAACTCTGCGTAAAGGAGGCTGTATGCAGCAAGAAAACCAAGTCCATCGCGTTTTCACTGAATGCATGTGGTGTCTGTTCTTTCGGACATCTTCGCACGTACGCACACACACACACACACACACACACACACACACACACACACACACGCACACGCACACACACACACAAACACACACGACGGCCAATGAGCCCTTCAGAGCAGATGCATACCAAGTTCGAAGTCTTATGTGAATCGGCGAGATGCCGCGAGTAATGAGGCTAATCAGCAGGGCACTACATCAGTAGTGTGTGGTGTAAGTTGAGAATTCGGGTCTGACGGAAGGCGGGAAAAATTAGTCCGTGCAGTGATGGTGACCCCTGTGTTCGGTGCATCTGCCTAGTAAGCAGAAGACCTACGTCCGAATCCTGGTCCAGCACAAATTTTCAACTTGCTCCATTGATATAAATCAGTGTCCACTTGTAGGTAATGTCTTTAATTCCTTCGTTTCTTGTTTTCACTGTAATGCGATCTAGATGCAAGTACTCTCCTCACAGCAACCGCAACGAGATTCGTCTCCCAAGTGTAACACTTCCTTCACCATACCCTAAACGTCAACTTCGTCCTATATTGCGTCCCAAACGCAGCTTCTTCCTTATTCATAAACTTTTTTAAAATTTAGAAACGGAGTACCTGCAGTCCCACACTTGCTCAGTGACTATCACTAGGAGTTCTAGTCACCTCCGTGAATGGATAGTTAGCTATCTTGAGTTCACAGGATGAGGGTCTGTACGTGTGGGTGCAATCTACTTTTAAAATAGTTCCATATGGGTGGCAGTAAACAAACATTTGAAGAATAGTGGTACAGAGCAGAGAGGGAAAAACGTTCCAGGGCGAAACGCGGGAAAAGTTGTGTGCAACAATCTAGGCGGGTGGTATGCTTGCTGCCCATAGCAGCAGTTCATCGAAAGATGCAGGGATTGTTAATAACGAAGCTACGGTTGTTGCAGGTCGCCGACGAAGTGTCCTGGGCCAGCTGCAGTGGTCTCGGTCCTGATTGGTGCCGAAATCGTCGTAAGAGGGGACAATTTTATAATAAAATTGACCCGTCGGTGTATATTACCACGGGGGTGGGGGGGGGGGGGTGTTTGTAACTTGCGTGTTGTCAGCTTCCCAGAGTCTGCATGATATGTTGTCAAGTATAGTTAAAAAGGAGCCAGTCATCTTTGCTGAGACACGAGGGCTCGCCGAAATCATACCTGTGTTTTTGCTAGACTTCCTATAGCTGATCATTTTTTACCAGACAGTTTTCTTTTTACATAGCTGGTCGGTTTTCTCTAAAAAGAGAATTTTTGGAACTATGCCACCCACAATGCCTCAGCACGATCACTTCTCATTGGTACCGACTTCCACTGCTCCACTTCTAGCCCCCACAGTGATTAGTGATGCCAGTTACTACATAAATCAACATAAAATATTTTTCGAACAAATATGCTGATTTAAATTAATGAAGCGTCATTGCATGCACTCCAGTACGCTGAATATTTTGATACAAAACAGGACATAGTTATCTTAATTCGTATTCAGGAAACGGTTAATGTAATATTTACATCTCTGCGCAAGTTAACGTGTGCAAAAAAGATACTATAGACACATAAAATACATCGTTTTATATATATTGTTCAATACATTTCTTTGGATGCAACCAGACTTCATTATCATGCACTACCTGCCACTTAAAAAGACAGTTCATTCCTTCTCCCAGACAAAGAAGTAACCAACATTTTTATCGAGAATGAGTTAGAGTCGCAATATTGCTGTATCTAACGTTCTGAATCTGCTTGTTAATTTGATTCTGCCACTTATTACTTTTGGTACCAATGTCGAACTGAAAAATACGTTGTTGCAGGGGATAACGCTCTAATGCAAGCTCATGCATAACGGCATGAATGTTGTAAATGGTAGAGCGCAAAAACGCTTGAATAAAGGAAGGAAACCTCAAATTAACATTTGCGAGAATAAGGAAAATAAATGCTAGGCACTGAGTGGTAGCGGATGTTTTTACATACCAAGAAGAAATAGTCACGCTCCTGGAAAATTTATGTGTGGTGGGGTGAGTGGGACAACATTGGAACTGTTACTCGTTATGAAAGAAAGATCTCTCACTATTCGCGTAGCCAAAAACTTGTGGTGTAATTTGTAGTTTTAATACAGTAGTGTAACGTTCACCGAAACTGGAATGTTTTGGGCATAATTCCGATTCTTCAAATGCTTTTCAATCTAACATAAGCCTAAATACGATAGATTTTGAGAGTTATGATGAAAATATTAGGAATGGAATTTCTATCTTTTCTAGTAAAGAACTTGCCACTATTGGATTTTACGCGGAGATTTATCTAAAATAATAAGGGACAGTTCTCTCAGGGATTTTATGTAATTTATTATGACAAGAGGATACCATTTTTGGTTTTCTAGTGCACTGAGATGGTGGATGTGAAGAGTCGTAAAAGAGAAGAAAGTGTATTTTTTCCATTGCTCACATAGGCCACAGAAAAGGAAAGCTATACGTTTGTCAGAGGACACGATGTAATGTTTTACGTATTACAATTCTCAGATTTAATTTTTGATAAACAATCTGAATCGCAGTTCGCTCCTCTAAGACAAAAGATGAAAGCTTTCCAACAGGCTTCATAGAATCGCCCATCATTTCAAATACAATGAATTATGTCCAAACCGAGCGAGGTGGCGCAGTGGTTAGACACTGGACTCGCATTCGGGAGGACGACGGTTCAATCCCGCGTCCGGCCATCCTGATTTAGGTTTTCTGTGATTTCCCTAAATCGCTCCAGGCAAATGCCGGGATGGTTCCTTTCAAAAAGGGCACGGCCGACTTCCTTCCCCGTCCTTCCCTAACCCGATGAGACCGATGACCTCGCTGTCTGGTCTCCTTCCTCAAAACCAACCAACCAATTATGTCCAAAGCACGAATGCTACCTCAGATTATTTGATTGGTTGGTTTCAAAGAGGGGGGAAGTTACCAAACTATTAGGTCATGAGTCCCTTGTTCCTAGTAAAACAATGCCACAAGTGTGAGAATAAAACACACGAGACATATAACACAAAACGGAAAGAAAGGAAAAACCACAAGAATGAAGGAATGGCAACTAACACTAAAAGGAACACAAGAGGACAAGAAAACAACAGAGAGACGCTAGAAAAAGAAGCGAGTAAAACAAGAAAGCAGATTACATTGGCTGGCTGACCACGAAAATGAAAAGGAAAAACCAGCCACTCTGCAACACATTAAAACCTCCACTCTAAAACCACTAGCATGGAGGACACAGAGGGATAAAGGACATGTGCTAAAACTTAAATCAAATGATTAAACCCACCCTCACGAATAAAACGTAAAACTGCATCCCCAAGATTTCGTCGCTGGGCAGTCAAAGTGGGATATCGCATCAGAATATGGGCCACTGTCAACAGGGCGCCGCACCGACACTGAGGTGGGTCTTCACGCCACAAGAGGTAACCGTGGGTCGCCCAAGCTTGGCCAATGTGGAGCCGGCAGAGGACAACTGTTCCCGTGCAAGAGGCATGGAAGGCTTCCACACATTCGTAGTCTCCTTAATGACACGCAGTTTGTTGTCCGTTCTGTTATGCTATTCTGTCTCCCAAAGCCGAAAAACCCTGCGGCGTAAGTCAGAACTCAGGTCAGGTTCAGAAATGCCCATCTGCAGAAGCGCTTTCCACGTAGCCTGTCTGGCCAGACTGTCGGCAAGTTCGTTGCCTGGGATGCTGACGTGTCCTGGGGTTTACACAAGCACCACTGAACGATGGGACTCGTACAGGGCACTTATTGACTCCTAAATGGACGCCACCAAAGGATGGCGAGGGTAGCACTGGTCGATAGCTTCTAAACTGTTCAAGGAGTCAGTACGCAGAAGAAACGATTCCTTGGGGCATGAACGGATATACTGAAGTGCATGAGATACGGCCACCAGCTCTGTAGCTATCAGATAAGCAATGCTGTAGAATATGGCCTCTGTGGACAAAGGAGGAGCCAACATTACCATCAGCCATCGAGCCATTGGTGTAAACCACTTCAGAGCCCCGGAACACTTCAAGATGGAGAGGAAGTGACAGCGGAGAGCCGCAGGGTTAACGGAGTCCTTAGTGTTATGTGAAAGGTCTAAGGAAAGCTTCGGCCTACAGCTACACCATGGAGGTGTACGTGAACGGACCTCGAGGAGAGGTGGTGAAGGGAAGGACTCCAGTTCAGACGGAAGCAATCGTTAGCCCTGACTTAGGCCGCCTATGTGGGAGATGAACCGCCATGTTTGGGAAATGAAGACAGTAATTATGATGTTCATGAGAGCTATGAATGTGGGGAACGTAACTGGCCAGCAGTTGTGCATGTCTGATCTTCAATGGACGGCCTACAGCCTCCAACAGTATGCTTGTCACCGCACTCATCCTAAGAGCTCCGGTCGCTAGTCGAACTGAGCACTGGTGCAATGGGTCGAGCAAACGCAATGCTGAGGGCGCCATGGAACCATAAATCACACACCCATAGTCAAGGCTGGATTGAACAAGGTCTCTGTAGAGCTGCAGCAGCATGGAGCGATCTGCACCCAAGTTGGTGTTGCTCGGGCAGCAGAGGGCATTGAGGTGCTGCCAACACTTGCGTTTAAGCTGACGAAGATGGGGAAGCAAAGTCAAATGAGCGTCGTAAACCAGAACTAAGAATCGACATGTCTCCACTCCAGTGAGTGGATCGTCGTTAAGGTAAAGTTCTGGTACCAGATGAATGGTACGAAGCTGACAGAAATGCATGACACACCTCTTCATGGAGGAAAACTGCACCTCATGGATGGCTCCCTGTAGGCAACACCAGTACTGGAGCAGCCGAACAAAATGCAGAAGTCGTCTGCATACAGAGAAGGTGAGACGGAGGTCGCGACAGCTGCTGCTGGACCGTTAATGACCAGTAAAACTAGAGATACACACAATACAGAGCCCTGTGAGACTCCAATTTCCTGGATATGGATGGAACTATGGGAGGCACCAACTTGGACACAGAAAGTACGAAGTGACAGAAAGTTTTGGACAAAAATCAGGAGTGGGCCCCGGAGACCCCACTCATACAATGTGGCTAGGATATGATGTCGCCAGGTCATGTCGTATGCTTTACGTAAGTCAAAAAAGACAGCAACCAGGTGTTGGCGTCTGGAAAAGGCTGTTTGGATTGCAGACTCGAGGGACAGAAGGTTATCCGTGGTAGGACGACCCTGCAGAAGTTGCCCTGACATAGAGCCAGTAGGCCACATGATTCCAGGACCGATCCCAACCGCCAACACACCATACATTCCAGTGGCTTACAAAGAACGTTGGTGAGGCTGATGGGCCGATAGCTATCCACATCAAGCGGGATTTTTCCAGGTTTGAGCACCGTAATGGTGCTGCTCTCCCGCCATTGCGATGGAAAGACGCCATCGCACCAGATCTGATTGAATCTTGTAATCAGATGAGATATGTTTAATCATTGGCTGCGGACTCGATCAGGCCCAGGAGCTGTGTTGGGGCAATGTGCTAGGGCACTGAGGAGCTCCCACTCTGTAAATGGAGCGTTATGGGATTCAGTGAGTCATGTAGTGAATGAGAGGATTTTCCCTTCCAGCCGCCATTTGAGAGTGCGAAAGGCTGGGGGGTAATTCTCCGATGCAGAGGCTCGAAAAGGTGCTCGGCAATCGCGTTTGCGTCGGTAGATAACACGCCATTTATGGTAAAACTGGGAACACCTGTTGGGATCTGGTACACGAAACGGCGTTTGATCTTTACCCAGACTTGGAAAGGTGATGTATGGTACCCAATGGTCGAGACGTATCTCTCCCAACACTCCTGTTTCCATCGTTTGATAAGTTGGCGAACGCGGGCACGGACGGCTCCAGAGAAGGGTGACTCTTATGCTGCTGTAGAGCTCGCCGACGCTCCTTAATTGCTTCAGCGACTTCTGGCGACCACCAACCGACTGCCTTACGCCGGGGGCACCCTAAAGAGCGAGGGATCGTGTTTTCTGCTGCAGTAACAATTTTTGTAGTCACCTGCTCAACCACCATATCGATGTTACCATGCGTAGGAGCTTCAATGGTGACAGTAGCGGTGAAAGTTTCCCAGTCTTCCGTGTTTAAAGCCCATCTGGGCAGGCGTCCATGGGCCTGATGGTGGGGCAATGACAGGAAGATGGAGAAGTGGTCACTACCACACAGGTCGTCATGTGCTCTCCAGTGGATAGATGGGAGAAGTCCTGGGCTGCAAGTTGATAAATCAGTGGCCGAGTAACTACCATGAGCCACACTGAAATGTGTGGTGGCCCCAATATTTAAGAGGCAGAGGTTGAACTGAGACAGTAATGTTTTGACATCTCTGCCTCGGCCAGTAAGCACAGTACCACCCCACACGGGTTATGGGTGTTGAAATCTCCCAAAAGTTCGAAAGGTTTAGGGAGTTGATCAATCAGTGCAGCTAATGCATTCAGGGGTACTGCACCATCTGGAGGAAAATATACACTGCAGACAGTTACTTCCTGGGAACCTGGATTCCTGGAGGGCAATGCAGATAGCAGGTGTAAAGGTTAACAGTTGCTGTAGCTCAGACAGGCAGTGGAAATAACCGCAGCAGTTCCACTGGAGGATGACGTCATCATGAGACTAGGGAAGGCATGGAACATTCAATGAAGCAGTTTTCACCTCAGGGTAACTTGCTGCCATGTAAGTATTGCCTGAACAGTCTATATCCATTGTATCTGAGGGTCTGGCGAGATCTATGTCCTCAGCAGACGCCAGGATCTCCATACCATCCTCAGACACAGAGCTTGTAGGTATCGGTGGTGTGGGTGCCACAGCAATTTCCTTGGTCTCAGGTGTCTCCTTTTTGGATTTCTCTCGCTGCTCGTTGGGTTTCCCTGACTGGGAGGACTTCACTGGCTCAGGTTCTGGGACTGAGGATGAGCATGAAGCCCTATGACCAGCTGTTTTTGAGCCCTTCAAACACTGGTGGGTGTCATCTTTCCCACTAGCTGAAACCTGGGAACGGAGTGAACCAAGGGACCCGTTCCTAGCAAGAGAAGCCAAAGAAGACTTACGCTTCTCCAGCTTAGAAGTGGGGATGGACGTCCCTGATGGTTGGTGGATGTTGCTCCCGAAGTAGGTGGTGTGGGAGCAACAGGGAGGGAAATGCCCCGCACAATCAAGGGTGCAGGTGTAGTATTCCAGCTCATAGAGGTAACTGGGTGTAGCGGAGCTGATAGTGCCAGAACTGTTGTAGTGACGGCGTAAGACCATGTCTTACATACAGGATGCAGGCGTTCAAATTTTCTCTTAGCGTCAATGTAGGTTAGTTGGTCCAGGGTCTTTTACTCCATGATTTTCCTTTCTTTCTGGAGAATCCTGCAGTCTAGCGAGCAAGGCAAATGGTGCTCTCCGTAGTTGACACAGATAGGAGGTAGGGCATGTGGAGTATTGGGATGTGATGGGCATCCACAAACTCGCTGTGTGTTGCTGAAAGACATATGGCCGAACTTCCAGCACTTAAAGCACCGCTTGAGGGGAGCGATATAGGGCCTTACTACACAGTGGTAGACCATCATCTTGACCTTCTCGGGCAATGTATCACCCTCAAAGGCCAAGATGAAGGCACCGGTGGCAACCTCATTAATCCTCGGACCCCGGTTGATTCACTGGATGAAATGTACACCTCGCCACTCTAAATTGGCCCTCAACTCATTATCAGACTGCAAAAGGTTTCTGTCGAATACGATACCCTGGACCATATTTAAGCTCTTGTGAGGCGTGATGGTTACAGAAAGATCTCCCAGCTTGTCACAAGTGAGTAATGCCTGTGACTGGGCAGAGGGCGCTGTTTTGATCAAGACTGACCCAGATGTCATTTTGGACAATTCCTCCACCTCCCCAAACTTGTCATCTAAATGCTCAACAAAAAACTGAGGCTTCATCATCATGAAAGATTCCCCATCAACTCTCAAACATACAAGATACCGGGGTGAATAAGATCCGCTGGCATACTTAGCCTGATGTTCCTCCCATGGTGTGGCCAGGGAGGGGAATGATTTGGGATCATACTTCTGTGCATTGAATTGAGCTTATGAACACTTAGAGGCTGCTGGTGTGTCACAACCAGCAAAAGATGATGAGCTAGCTTCATTGCATGTCATCTGCTCTGATGCCACTGCTTCCCTTTCATGTCCCTTGACACTTATAACTTCCATCTGCTTTCTAGACAAGTTGTAAAGAGCCTTTCACTCCCTGTATTCTACTGATGCTATTTTCAGAATTCCAAAGAGAATATACCAGTTGACATTGTCAAAAGCTTTCTCAGAGTCTAAGAATGCTATAAATGTAGATTTGCCTTTCCTTTGCCTACCCTCTATGAGAAGTCATAGGGTCAGTATTGCCTTGCATGTCCCACATTTCTCCAGAAACCATACTGATCTTCCCTGAGGTGAGCTTCTATCAGTTTTTTTCCATTCTTATATAAATAATTCATGTTTATATTTTGCAACCATGACTTGTTAAATTGGTAGTTCACTAATATTCACATCTGTTAGTAGCTGCATCCTTTGGAATTGAAATTATTACATTCTTCTTGAAATCAAAGGGTATTTTGCCTTTCTCATACATTTTGCACACAAGATGGAATAGCTTTATCGTGGATGACTCTCCAAAGGCTATTAGTAGTTCTGACAGAATGTTGTCTACTCAGGGGGCCGTGTTTTGACTTACGTTTTACAGTGCTCTGTGAAATCCCTCTTACAGCATCATATCTCCCATCTTATCTCTCTATATATAATCTTGCCCGTCTGTCTGCCCCGATAGCTGAGTGGTCAGCACGGCGGTTTGTCATGCCAAGGGGCCTGGCTTTGATTCCCGGTTGGGTTGGAAATTTTCTTTCCTCAGGGACTGATTGTTATGTTGTCCTCACCATCATTTCATCATCATCAGTGGAAGGCAAAGGGAAACCACCACTGGAAGCACTTCCATAGACGCTCAGGTGGTGTACCTCTCTGATGAGGCTTCCCCCATGACAAGACCTGCTATAAAGCAGAACACAAAGTTTTTTTCATAGCCCCTCTACATACTCCCTCCACCTTTCACCTCTCCATTCTTTGCTTAGTACTGGTTATCCATTCAAGCTCTTGATTTCATATAGCCACTTCTCTTTTCCCCAAAGGCCTCTTTAATTTTTAATTTTCTTGTATGCAGTATCTATCTTTCCCCAAGTGATGTATGCTTATACATCCTTACATTTGTCCTCTAGATATTCAGTGGTCACTGTGAATCTCACTTCTTTAGACATTTTTATTCCGTTTTGTCAGTTTCATTTGCTGCCTTTTAATATTTTCTCCTTCCATCAGTTTAGTTAAATATCTCCAGTGCTATCCAAAAATTTTTACTAGGCCTTTTGTTTTTACCTATATGATCCTATGCTGCCTTCCCTATTTTTTTCTCTTGAAGCTACCCATTCATTTTCTGCTGTATCCCTTTCCCCTCTTCTAGTCAGTTGTTGCCTAATTTACCCTCTGAAACTCTTAGCAACCTCTTATTGTTTCAATTTATCCAGGTCCCATCTCCTTCATTTCCTACATTTTTGCAACTGCTTCAGTTTTAATCAACATTTCATAAGCAATAAATTGTGGTCAGAATCCACATTCACCTCTGGAAATGTCTTACAGTTTAAAATCTGGTTCCAGAATCTCGGTATTACAACTATATAATCAATATGAAACCTTCTAGTGCCTCCAGGACTCTTCTGTGTATACAAAATTCTGTCATGATTTTTAAACAAAGTGTTAGCAATGACTGAATTATGCTCTGTGTAAAATTCTACCAGGCTTCTTCCTCTTTCATACCCTTCCTCCAGTCTGTATCCACCTACTATTTTCCTTCTCTTCCTTTTCCTGCTATTGAATTCCAGTCCCCAACAAAATTAAATTTTCATCTCCCTTAACTATCTAAATAATTTCTTTTATCTCGTCATACATTTCCTCAATTTCTTCAGTAAATGCTGAACTAGTTGGCATATTGAATTATGTTATTGTGGTGGGTGTTGTAACGGAACATATTAAAGGCTTTACTTTACCGAAGTATGCGATACCCTCCAAATTCAACCAGTTTAACGAGTATTTATGATTATAGAAAAGTTATTGTGTATGTTAACAATGATTGCATAACATGTCTCCATAAACAGTCAAAGCATTAAATTATACTGAATAAATGACCCACACAAAAGTTAATATCACTTGATCACTGATACAGCAAATGTCATCATGTAAAAACACTAAGTTCATCTTAAATAATTAATATGAAGTACGAAAAACACTGGCCAACTTAGGTATTTTGGATCTCCTTAAATGAAAATCACCCAGTGAAACCTATTTGTTCACTAGGAGCGTTTTCACTCAGTATTCAAGTAATCAATCCTATTTTAGACGAAAACCAATGTAGTTCTTAATAATTCATGTTATTTACTTTTTTATGCAAATTAGAGAAGTCAATTGACAAACTTCTATAAAACGGCCTTTTTGTAACAAAGAATTATTCTGGCAAGTCAACAAATCTGTCTGTCATTTTAATAACATGTTAAATTATGTCACTCGATGCAAATTAATAACTTTTCTGCACAAATTATGATAACAGATGTACATGTGACTTATAAACTATATCTCTTTTTAGTAGTTCTTTGACAATGTTACAAATACAAGCAGCAAGAAGGGTCGGTGCACAGTCAGAATGTCACTTTGGTAAAGTGTGTTTGTGTGTTATTGTTTGAGGTGGATAAACAATGCAAAGAAAATGTAAAGGAAGTACTACTTTGTGTTGTGTCATGGTCTTTGGTGGACAGTGGAATTAAGATGGCCACCAGAGTAATAAATAATTGATGTTTACATATTTGTTGGTTTCGCTCGTTCTTTATCATCAACAGCACATAAAAAACACGGGACCTCATGTTTTTAACCCTAGACAACCAGATTTAGAGCCAGCATCAGCATCGAGACACAGCATCGATCCAGCAAGCAGCAGCGTTTACCACAATAGATTTCAATGGTGCCAACCTAACATCAAGTGCTAACAAGCTCCGTAAATGGGAGTGAAATAGTGCGATTATAGCAATTAGCAATATCTACGACTAGGCGACCATTACAGTGTGTACTTTGTGTTTTTCTTGGATACAATACTGTTTTCACTATGCTGTTCATAGTAGCTTATCTCCATTCCTATTTTCTTATTCATTATTAGAAATGCTTCTGCACTATCTGTATTTGATTTTGCATTTATAATCCCGTACTCATCTGAACAGAAGTTTGCTTCCTCTTGTCACCAGACTTCACTACTACCCACTATATCTCACTTCAGCCTAACAATTTGCACTTTTCATATTTCCTGAACTACCTGCCTGATTAAGGGCTCTAGCATTCCATGCTCTGACCCGTAGAATGCAGTTTTGTTTCTCCTGATGATGACACCCTCCTGAGTAGTCCACATACAGAGATCAAAATGGGGGGCTATACTTCCTGAATATTTTGTCTAAGGTGATGCCACCATCATTTAACCATGCAACAGAGCTGCACCTCTTCAAGGTATGTTATGGTTGTAGTTTCCCTTTAATTCAGTTATGTACAGTACCAGCATAGCAAGGACATGTTGACTGATGTTACGAGAGCAGATAAGTCAGCCATCCAGATTGTTGCCCCTGCAACTACAGAAAAGGCTAGCAACCTTCTTCGGGAACCATACGTTTGCCTGGCCTCTCAACAGATACTCCTCCATTGTGGTTGTACCAATGGTATGGCTATCTGTATCGCTGATGCACATAAGACACCCCACCAGTGCAAAGTTCACAGTCCAGCAACACTTATATTTACATTGTTCATTCATCTACAACCACATAAACTTACCATAAATGGGTGTTGAAACAAACATTTATTTTTATACTAGTGCACTAATATAGAAATTCTATAAATGGGAAGAAAAGATTAGATTTAAGTTTGCTTGGTATTCTTGGTATTCTTTTAATTTGTGTGATTATTTCAAACATTCCACCATTAGCTTTTAGTGTCTCAACATCCTTCACTGCATGAACCATTTATTGCCTGTGCATCAAACCTGCATACTGTCACCAAATAGGGTGACTTTTGCTCTGTTTCATATCAAAATATACAGATCTTGCTCTACCTTGCATTTTCCATATTGTAAGTAAAAATAAAAACAAAAAAATAATGTTACAATCTTTTTTTTTTCTCACGTACACCTTCATTATTCACTTCCAGAGAAAACTGAAAGACTAGGAAAATTGTTACGTAATAGGTATGTGTGTCAGGGCAAAGTATGGCATGACCCAAGGAACACTTGAATGTATACTGGAAAAAGTTGCTTCTAAGCTACAAAGCGTTTCAAGATTCAAAAGTATCACAAAGGACCTGAAAATTAGATCAGATCTAAGACATACTGTTTTATCAAGGTTTACACAATTATGGAGAAATACAGATGGATGACATATACTTACCAGTTGATTCTATCCTTATGTCAAAAGATGGTATACAGGAAAAGTATTATAAACTTAAGAGATTAGAATGCAATATTTGGTGAGGGCGGAGATAGAGAATAAACAAGATAATATGATGTTGAAGAGGAAAATGAATTAAGGTCTTGACTACAAGAATTCTTAAAGACATGTGATTTCATTTCTGTCAACCCAGCACAACGAGTGAAGCAGAAGGAGATAGACACATATACTTGCCGGTGATGGCAACTGTTAACATATATATCAATGTGATTTATCTTCAGGAATCAAAGACAAGCAATTTGAACTCATTCAAGATCCAACGTAAACTCAAATCACAACCAAAATGTGATCAAGAGTTGACTGTAAAGAACAGAAAGGATGTAAAGTACCAGAAAGATAAGAGCTCTTTAAAAATATGTTCATGGAGCCAAAATTTATTGAGAATAAAACTTCCATTCATGACAAATGTAAGAAGTTCACTGAAATAATAACAAAAGCATCAAAACCATGTTTTTAAAATGTGTTAGGAAATACTTCAAAATCTGTAGCTGCAGAGGCAATTCTTAATTTCAGGCAATACAACAGACATAGCCTAGAAAACAGTTTTATTTTTCAGATGTCAGCAATAATAAATAGAGAGACAAATCAGTGACTGATTTGGCAAATCACCCAGCAATCTAGTTTGAGGTAAATGTGCTATAATGTCATGAGGTGGAAACTAGCAAGCAACAGATCTGAAAAGTTAGAAAAAAAAAAAGAGAAGGATTTTGACAGACCAGAGAAAAGTGAAGGGAGACAGAAAATAGAACTCATGATGTGACATCATATCCAGGAAAGAAGAAGCATATGTCATGAAGTTTCAGCAAAGACATAAGCCAAAAAAAATTTAAATTACAAAAAAAGGAAAATATAGTAAATGAAAAGAAAGGTGCTGGAGGAACAAACAGAAAAAAACAAGAACTAAACACATGCTGTGGGGGATGTATCAGTACAGTATACCAAGTAGTTTTCCACACCTTAAGACCTACTGAAAATACATAATTGAAATAAAGAAAATACCAGTTTTGTTTGAGTAAGGAGAACATGGGAAAAAATTAACATGGAAAAAAGGAGAAATGAATCATGTAGGAAAAGAAACTTTTGAGGCACCAATAAAATTGTAAAGAAGTTAAAAATTATACGAGGAGAACATTGGAAAATCATAGTAAATGGGAAAAGAATTATGAATATAAGACAAAATGTATATACATACCTACAGTAGAAAATAATTCAATTAACAGACTTGTAAATAATTATAATAATGTTCAGGAAGATGATAGATGCTGAGTAACAGAATTTGAAAGACAGCCAAAAGGGCTAAAAAACACTAGTGGGAGGCAATATCCAATTAAAAATATTAAAGTCATTTTGAAAAAATGCTTGCAATAATGTACACAGTAGAATAAATGTAATATATTTAAATATATTGATTTGACATTCGTGTTACACATCCCCAAATCCAAGAATAACTTTCTTATGTGATGATTGCAGAACTAAGAGCCTCAAAAATGTGTTTCATAATTAATGACTTGAATCCCTTAAAACAAAATTTAGGGAACCTTATAACACAGGCATTGTATTATAAAATAAGCAATACTGATGTATAAATGATTATAACAGAATATTTATGGGTGAATAAATCTATTATGAAGAGCCTTCTTTGCATTAAAAGGCCTTTGAGAATGTTAAGTGAAATGCTATCTCAATGCAGTGGTATTCAGGAGAGTAAGGTGAACTCTCTATCTAGTCGTTTGCATCAGGTAATGTAAGCAATGTTTTCAATCATGTTTATTGCCTGCTATGCGAGGCACTTAAATGCTGAAGAGATCAACTGGAGTTATGAATCTGTCTTCATAGTTGGAAATATATTTTCTGTCAATGATGCTGCAAAGGCTCTCATGTTTTTGTCTCAGTACACAAAGTAAGCTATAAAGAAAGTCTGAGAACTAGAAAGAAAGAGACTAACTCTTTATTTTGCTGGCTGTGATGCCCTGTTAGAAAACAGCAAAAAAGGAGTTAAAAAGCACTTTACATAATCAACATAATACTAAAGTAACAATCTGGCTTTAAGATAAATAATGGTGACAAAGAGTAGAGAGACACACTGACAGATTGTATCACATGCATAAATCTAATCTCAGGATGGAAATGGATAAATACAAAGTCCCATAAACTTGTTACCACATCCACTACTGCTCTTTGTCTACATAAATGACCTCACAAGGAGGGTAAATAATTGTTTGCTGATGTCAGAACACAATAGCGTGGAGGTCTGAAACCAACCATACCTCACACAGCTGAGATGATTACTGAACAAACTTAAACTGATTTATTACACATCACTTAAATGTTAACCCCACAAAGCATCATATCATGCAGTGAAATCAAAGAAACATAAGCTGCTGGTACCAGAAATAGATTTTAATCTCTATACTGAATATTAAATAAAATACTTTGTGTAAAATTCCTTATTGTGCGATTTGATAAGAAGCTCCAATTCAGCTCATAAATAATTTAGGTCCAGTCTCATTTACACTTGAAATTATCTTATTCTGCATTTATTTGAAGACAAAAGAGGTGTCTTATTTAGCACATTTTCACTCCCTGGTGTTTATAAAATTTTCTTCTGAGGCACTGTAGCTAAGAAAGTCAATTCTTAATTTAATAAGAGTGAACAGAAAGAACATTTTGTAATGTAGACAACTGCACAACTTACTGGTGTCTTTTAAAGAATATTGGAATACTAAAGCAGACTTTCCAACAGTTTCAGTTCTTAATGGTACTTACTTCTGGTAATAAAAATCAGCTTCAGACAACCTGCGGTTTACTCAGTGTAATAGAAGACATGAAATTATTTTCATACTGAATTTGCCTCCTTGTCTATGATACATAATACACTACATCATCAAAGCATTTCGACTGAAAGCTAGCAAAGTATTTATTCTTTTTCATATTCCTGTCAACAACTCAACACTTCTGGCATCTGGTGAGTTGTCTCCTTTATCCTTAATTATTTTAATTCTGTCAGAACTTTCCTTACTGTATTTAAGGAATAAATTATTTAAAAGTAAATAGGGTCACTCTGTAGAAAACTTGCAATGCCATTAACCACAGAACTGCTTCTTGCTCTTGATAAAGACAACAGAGTCAAATCTCAAAATCAACAAGAGAATGGTCCTTCATTAAGGAGACTCCAAATGGAACATTCAACAGAGATTTTACTGATTAATCACTAAATCATATTGATTTTATTAAACTGGAAAGTTACCAGTCCATCGGAAAGAATTGCAACATAACTTCTGACTGAGAAAGGAGTGACAGTGCCCACATAAAACATTTTACACAAAATTTACAGTTATCCAGAGTGACAAAAATATCAGTAAAGGAAATGAAACAGAGAAAGATTAAATATGTTATAACATCTCTTACTAATAACTAAATTCAGTTAGCAATTAACTCTTGTATGAATTCATGGTGTCTGTTCTTTCAGACATGTCAGAAAGAACAGACACCACACGTTCATACAACTGATTCACCTTGATGGATAATGAATACACCATCTTCAGTGCAGATGCACAATTACTCCTGTGAAAATCTCAAAGCACTGAACGTGGAAGACATGGAGGGGGACTGTGAATGGGTGGCACTAGACGGGAATGTGGGTTGGCCAAGAGCAGTACCAAGATAGTCCACACAATTGCAATAAATACTGTGGCAGGATGGTGCAGTGGTTAATGCAACTGTCTAGTAAGCAGGAGATCCTGGGTTTGAATCACAGTCCGACACAAATTTTCACTTGTCACTGCTAGTTCTGCGAAATGGCCTGATGCAACTGACATCTATAGTTCCTTCCCTTTCCTGTCATTCCCCCCTTCATCTTCAGTTTACATAAATATTTTTCTTTGTTATTTCTATGGTGCTTGTATCATAATTGCAACCTATTGCTAGGATATGTAATGTGTCAGCTTTAAAGTTACAGTCCACTTTTTCAATGAGAAATTCTGAAACATACTACCTATTTCTTGAGCTACATTTATACTTAGCTATGTTCAATCTCTCTCTCTCTCTCTCTCTGTCTCTCTCTCTCTCTCTCTCTCTCTCTCTCTCTCTCCCCCCCCCCCCCCCCCCCACCTCTCTCTCTCTCTCTCTTATTTGCGTACACGCGCGCACACACGCACACACACACACACACACACGCACACGCACACGCACACGCACACGCACACGCACACGCACACGCACACGCACACGCACACGCACACGCACACACACACACACACACACACACACACACACACAGAGAGAGAGAGAGAGAGAGAGAGAGAGAGAGAGAGAGAAATCTTTTCATTGCACATTCAAAAATTCTCCTATGGAGTGTAACATCAAGTGGATATGACTTCCGTCTGTGTTTGAAGCTAATTTTAAATTTTATTGTCTATTACACTTTTTTACATCACTTAGAAGTGTTCAAAGACACTTATGGTTAAATACAACACTCGTTCCTGTTACATGCTATGGCTGGGTGAAAGAGTGTATGTCTTTTTTGCTCCTAGTATTAGATTTACAAATGAAAATTTTATTTCCAAATTGTGGTTGGCTGTTGAAAATAAACTTCATATGGAGTAATTCTACAAAAGATTGTTGTCAGTATGTCCAGTTGGTTAAAGAGCTTACTATAATGCAGTGTGATAACAACTGTCAAATAAAAGTAAATAAAAATAAAATTCATTATGAATGTTAATCTTGAAAATCACAGATAACTCGGATTGTTTAAAAAAATTGTAGTTGAAAAGTTTGCTCCTTTTTGTTATTCAGCTGCAGTTGATTCTTCCTGCAAATTTCTTAAATGATAATGGTCCAGACAACACCAGTGTTTCAGTAATGTGTAAAGTCACAAAGGAAGATTCAGGTGTACACAGATTTATTTAACGTCACATCACATAGTGCAGCTCAAAATCTCACAGTGTTTTGACTCTCCTACATGATCTCTCAAGGGTCTTATACACTCTCAAACTATTTGAAAATTATTGCACATAGTAATTTAATTAATTACAATCGTACAAGTAGTTCAAAATTATGGAAAAGGTTATCATTCCAAGACTGCAAGTGAAATACATGAAATAAGACACAAAGACAAATACATATTTGTCATTTTCATGAAAAAAAAAGTGAAACAATTCAAATAAACAAGGCTAATTACATTTTTATTAATTACTGAAACTGACATAGTCCAAGTATTCCTCCCTTGTTTCCTGCTTGAAATATGAGTGTGAGGAGGAAGTCTGGGTCAGTTACACCAAACAACACTCCCAATTTGCAGTAGTTGCTCCTGAACATATCAAAGACTTACACAGAACTTACATGGCGGAACTGCACAAAGATAATGTTTAGCTCAGTATGGAGTACTCTTGAGTGGCCAGGGATGGGGGGGGGGGGGGGGGGGGAAGGTGACTATGGCATCAGTAGGGGTGGTCTGTGGTGGCCGGACCACGGTCAGCCCGACAGCATCGTCGGGGAGCTGTGTATGTAGATGTCGTGAAGGAAGGTTCGGTGACAGAACCTGGAAGTTGTTGAAGCGCGCCGGGCATCGTGTAGTATTATAGAGATGTTGTGGATTATGTCTGGGGGACAGGCACAAGCACCTCGAGTGAGGGCACATTCAAGATTGGGGGGGGGGGGGGGGGGGAGGGCGTGAGAAACCTCAACAGGGCAAGGCAGGGGACGGTGTAGGGGCCGAAGGGACCGGCGAAGGGTCCAGCGGCGAGGGCGTGATCATAGGTAAGCTTGACGTGGGGAGCATGTGATCACTTGACAGAGTGCGTGACACCGAAGTAGGGGGCTAGGTCGGAGGAGTGCTCGACGATTGGAGCTGGAAGTCACTTGACCGAGTGTGTAAGTCCGACGTGGAAGGAGTGGTCAGAGCGTCGTGAGCCACAACAGTGAGTGGCGTAGTCGTGGCCTGAAGGGGGGTAGAAGCAGGCTCGACATGAGCAGGCTTCAGTCTGTTGAGAGAGACTGTAACAGCTGAATCTTTTATCTGGTTGTCATAGGTGTTGGCTGAGCATTGGGGAACTCGGTATGGGCCGGTATATGGAGGTTGGAGGGGAGCATGTACAGTGTCATCTCGGAGAATGACGTATTCGCAATTGTCCAGAGATTTCGGGACTTTAACCTTAGGGTGGGAGTGGCTGGCAGGCAGAGGGATATGGAGGTTGGTGAAGTGGCATCTGACGCGGTCCACGAAGGTAGGTAAGTCAGACAGGGAGACAAGCGGAAGGGCTCACAAGTTCGCCAGGGAGAACAATGTTCTGGCCAGCTAGTGTGCCTTTGAGGTCTTCCTTATAGATCGCACGAATGCCAAGTAGCACAAGAGGAGGACCTCCATCCATAGAGAGTCGTGGCATCAAAGAGCTTCCTTGAAAGTGTGGTGCCAGCGCTCAACTAGCCCGTTACTTTGCGGGTGATATGCTGTGGTATGGATGCACCTGATGCAGCAAATGTTACAAATCTCATTGAACAGGGCCAACTTAAATAGTCTGTCTTGGTCAGTCATGATGATAGCTGGACATCCGAAACGCGATACCCATGACTCGACAAAAACTCGAGCAACAGTTTCTGCCATAATATTGTGGAGGGGGACAGCCTTGACCCAAAGTTGTTTGGCCGATAGATGAGAGAACATAACAAGAGCCGTTAGAAGGGGTAGAGGGCCGACAATGTCAATATGAATATGCTGGAAACGCCCAGGAGGGATCGAAAAGGCGCCGAATGGGGGGTGAAGTGTGCTTGTGTACTTTGCATTGTTGGCACGTGATGCAGAAAGATGCCCATTGCTGGCAATCCTTGTTGACATTTCTCCACACAAAGTACTCTGCTAATAGGCGGGCGGACGCACAAACACCTGGGTGGGCTAAATTATGCAGTGCATAGCAGACAGCTCGATGGAGCGTGGTTGGGATGTGGGGGCGTAATGCGCCCGTACTGTCGTCGCACCAGATCTCACCAGAAATGCCAGGGAAGGTGGTGCGGACGAAGTGTAGTGAAGAGTTAGGGTCTGAAATCAGGCTTTGTGCGTCCTCGTCGGCGGGTTGGAGGTTAGGCAGTTCAGAGAGGTCTAACAGTGAATGGACGGCATCGACTCATGAAATGAAATCAGCAACTATATTGTCAGCACCCTTTATGTGTATGACATCGGTAATGAACTGAGATATGAAGTCCCTGTATCTGAAGTGGCAAGGAGGCAGGTCAGCTGGTGGGTTTGCAATGGTCGCAGCCAGGGGTTTTTGGTCTGTTAAAACATAGAAAGGGCGTCCCTCAATGTCAGTCATAAAATGTTTGATCGCTTCGTAGACCACGAGCCACTCCCTGTCAAATGCAGAATATTTCCGTTGTGCATTGGTGAGCTTGCGTGAGAAGAACTGCAGAGGCAAAGTCTGGCCATCGATTGTCTGGCTAATGACAGCGCTGATGGCAGCATCACTCGCGTCTGTGGTGATGAAAAGCTGTGCATTGGGATGAGGATGCGCAATGCTGCAGGTCTCGGCAAGAAGATTTTTGATGGCAGTGAAAGAGTCAGTCATAGCAGGGGTCCATGGAACGGGCTAAGATCCAGAAGTGTGGGTGCCTGCCAAGGCGTCCATCAGTGGAGTCTGAATCTCTGCAGCCCAAGGTAGATGTTGGTGATAATAATTAACCATCCCCAGAAAGCACCGGAACTCTTTGAATGATGCAGGTCTAGGTAGGTTTAGTATTGTTTGTACTTTCTCAGGGGGCAATGAAATGCCATCGGCACAGACCTGAAAACCGAGAAACGTGACAGCGGGTTGATGTAGCTGCAATTTGTCCTGGTTGGTCTTGATGCCTGCTGCCGTGAGAGGGTTCATAACAGTTTGCACATGTCGAATGTTATCCTCGATGGAGGAGCTGAACACAAGAATGTCATCAAGATATGCAAAGCAGAATTTTAGTTTGAATAGCTCTTCGTTGATGAAGCGTTGCCAGGTCTGGGTTGCGTTTTTCAGACCGAAGGGCATGAATTGAAACTGAAATAAACCGATCGGGGTGGTGATTGCTGTCTTCTCGATGTCTTCAGGTGCCATGGGCATCTGGTGGTATGCCCGTTTGCAATCAATGGCAGAGAATGTGGTCGCACCTGTGAGAGAACTGGTAAAGTCGGCAATGTTGGGTATGGTGTAGGTGTCCATAATAGTTCATACGTTTACTCGACGGTAGTATCTGCAAATGCACCATGACCGGCCTTTCTTGGGTGTCATATGTATGGGCGTAGACCAGCTACTGGCAGAGAGTTCAATGACACCGGAGCTTAGTAGTTCAGAAATCTGTTTTTTAAGGTCGGAGAGGCACTCGAGACAAAGTCGATGTGGTTTACCGGAGATTGGGGGGCCTGGCGTGTGGCGAAGCTTGTCAACCATGCCATTGGTGACGACGCAAATGTTGCCGGCAGCGCAGGAGGCGGTTTGTTTACAATGTGTGGCGGGCGGGGCAGGCGAGGCGTGGTAATGGTGTTCGGAACCACTCGGCAGATCCGACGGGAGCCGAGGTGGTGAAGTGTCCCAGGAGTCAACGTGACAAGATGGCCACCGGCACGAAGCAGTGACACCATGGTCGGGTGAGCTCAGTAGAGCTCGTGAAGCGTTAGTGAGTTCACTGTCCAAGGGCACGGCCTGTGGCAGCACGGTCACAGGCGAAGCGCTAGGCGCGAGTGCACTGTCTGTGTTGTCAGTGGCGGTCGCCCGGTGACGAGCAGGAGCCGAAGTTGCATAGTTTGAGGTGCTGTCCGCGAGGGGAGGGGTAGGAGCTGTCAGATGCTTGTCGCGCATGTGCACTCGTGTCCGGCCGAGTGTCAAATGCTGCAGTGTTAAGGGGGTGTGGTCCTGTGGAACTGTCAGTACACGTTATGGTAGACTAGATAGCACAGTTGCGAGGGGTAGCGTGAGGTAAGCACACGAAGGCTCGATTGCTGGGACTACAAGCAGATTCGGTGCACTTACTGACCTCGCTTTGTCCTTGCTGCAGTGTCTGTAATTCCTTTGCTGCGTCGGAGAGCTGGAGCTGAGTTTCGTGGAGCCAGAGGAAGAGCTTGAAGTTTTCCTTGTGTAGGCAAGCGACGTTTTTGAGCTCGACAAGGCATTTATGCGTGATTTCTTGTAACGTCGTCGGCAGACACGAGCATGTACGGATGAGATGAGCCAGGATCGATTTTTCACGGAGGGTTTGCTCGATGGAG